>NW_024516764.1:0-27596 GCF_017590135.1 Pyrgilauda ruficollis | reverse complement strand
CCCCCCCCAAGACCCATCTGCCAAAATTGAAAAAAAAAAAAAAAAAAAAAAAAAAAAAAAACCAAACAAACCAAACCTAACAAACAAAACCAGAAAACCATGCAAAACAAGCCCACTACATAAATGCAGATTGCACAATGATCTGCAATGAGGGAACTTCAGTTCACAGAAGAAAGGAACAGCATCCTTGCCTAACCAGTTTACAAATCTACTGAAGAAGTTTAAACCATGAGCAGTGAGATAGAGAAGGGCTCACAGCAACGTTTAAACAACTGCATTTTGGACAAGGATACAGGAATGGTGGGAAGGGGTAACAACAAGGAGGAACAAAAGCTGGCAAATGGAATGACGCCTCTGAGGCTCAACAGACTATTTACTAACAGCCATAAAACAAGGAACAAACATGGATGTGACTCAACTCACATAATGTAATCAGCTTAAGTACTTGCTAGTACTATCTACAGAGGCAGAAAGCCTACCCAGAGACCATTTGCAAAGAAAAGTAGTTTTGCTGTACACTGCATACTCTTGATTTACAATCCCATACATTAAAGGAGAATTTATCTGTATTTATTTGTTAATACAGTGAGCAGGTGCCTCAGTCAGGTTGGAAGTCTGTTTTAGGCAAGTGAATCAGGAACACTGAGCAGACAGGCCTTCCATGCTCTTCATCTACTGCAGTTGACTGAGCTGATAACAGCAGATTTCAGCTACATCAGCTAATGAACTAGACATGAGAAACAATTTCTAGTGAAGTTTCTGAATATACTGGCAATATTTTTGATGCAGCAAAAAGAAAAACATTAGGAAATCCTTACAAATTTTATTCACACCAATAGGTAGAATTTGGCTGAGAGCAAAAGAGAAATTTAAAATCCAGTCACTTCAGCACTGTTTACTGGACTCATTCTTTATAGTCAACCTATTAATATGTATTTGTACACACCTGTAAGAAAACAGAAGTCACAGCCAACAATGACATGTCAAGAGCAACCTCTAAAATTGAACTAATTTCACTCTGAGAAGAACTAATTGCACTACTGCTTGAGTGCACGTCCTCTATGGACTCCTGGGGCTTTGAGCACCCTCATCCGGTGAGAGATGTTTGTGCCCATGCCAAGGAGGCTGGATTAGATGAACTTTAAAGGTTCCTTTCAACCAAAATCACTCTATGATTCTATGTCTCTAATACAATTTAACTCTCAAGACATTCATCATAAGAAAAGTAAAGGAACATATTCTTGGAACTGATACAGTTGGAAAAATCATAATTGCAGAGTAGCTTACATAAAACCAAAGTAATTTCAGTGAAGGTCTCCAAAGCTTTATTTAGAACTTACTGGGTAATGGACGGTTTGGAAACAATGGAAATTGACTATTTCATTTTTTGGACCACAGAAAAACTAGAAGAGAGAGGGGTACATGCAAAAAGCAGATCAGAGTTCAAGGCTGTCTTGACAGATTATAAAAACTAAAAAAGTACCTAGAAGACATAGAATGGAGTTGAACAGCTACAAGTACAACACAGTTTACAGAGAAATAACCAACTACACAAATACAGAACCAGGAAATGCTTCAAAACCAGGTGGCAGGTGAGTTACTGCACGAGAATGTTATACATGTGCAAATCTGTTCAGTGTGGACAAGAATGCTTGTAGCAAGTCATGAATGTATTCCTTTCTCTCAGTCAGTGCTAGCATGATCTCAGTTGGCTTACAGGACCATTCTGAATACCAAATTTCAACAAACAGGCCTATTGGGAAAACAGAGACCACACACAAGAGCAAGAAAACAATTACAGGTCTAGAAAGCACGGCAGGCTGACTACTAGATACACCAAAAGAAACAGAGCTGTTCACAGAAGGCTGAGTGTGGACCTAATATGGTTTCAAGTATGTAAGAAGAGCTGCAAAGAGGAAAGGGATCATTATTCTCTAGGTCCACCATCATTAACTAATGACAGACCTTCAACTGCAACAAATCAATAAGCAGGGTGGGCACAACATGGACAGATATTGAGTAAACTCTTTCAATGATAGGGGTGGAGGAGACACTTAAGGAGGCTGGAATTTCTGCAGATCACTAAGATGTGGTTAAATCAGACATCAGAGATAGATATAATTCATTATGTACAGGCAAGGAATCAACTGGAAATCTCTTAAGGTCCTTTCCTAGTCTGTTTATTCACAATTACAGAATCATGAAACACACAAATACTGCAGGTAAGGAAGGCTGATAGTTAGTTTACAATGCCTATTAAAGTGTGCTTGTGTGTAGTCTACATAATCCCATGCTTATTACAAATTAATTTTGCCAAAGAATGGAATTCAAAGTTGTTGGCTCTTTTTAAAGAAAATTAAAGGTTATGCCAATAGCAAAATTATTAATAGCAACAATAACTTTGTTATGGAAATACCACTACATCAATACTCACAAGCTGACCTTTAAAATACTTTAATTTTAAATGCTGGATTCTTAAGATTTTCTCCTGGATTCTTAAGATTTTCTCCCTGAAACTCTCACTATGGGATAGACATAAACATGCATTTTATTTTTGCTACAAAAATGAAATGTCCTGTCATCAGCTTCTCCTAGTCACTTTAAAATAGTGACAAAGAATTATTCTATCACAAAAATTTTAACAGTGTTAATTCAGCTTTCAAAATTCAGCCCTGTTATTTAGTAACATACAAATGAGAAACATTATTAAACTTGTCTTTAAAGCAAAATAAACAGCAGTCTTTCCTTTTCATGATTCCACAATCAGTTTAATGACTGTGAACAGATCCTGCTGCTGTCAAAATGTCCAATACCTCCCTCCCTCCATAACAAAGGTGTGTATTCTTGCTCCTTCCCTTGTGCTGGCACAAATACTCATGCAACTGCATGGGAAAACTAGGCCTGCAAATCAATCCAGCTGTAAACTAATGCAGAATAAAAGGGGATTATTTTCAGTTATATCCATCGCCAACCTTTAAAAATCTAAAAAACTGTAAAAATAGTTGAAACAATGCAGGTGATATGTTTGCAGCAGAAGGCAGAATGATTCCACTCAGTGCCAACTTGATAAAACTGCTTGTGGCATTAAAGCTTTAAACTTGCTAGTTTCCAGGGTAGGGATGTGGAGACAGAAGAGACAGCTTAGTTATATAGTGAGAAGTGTAAGAAAAGACCGCTAGGAAAAAAGTTCCAAGGAAAATAACTTTGTTTGTGGAGAAAGTGAGCTAGCATGACACATCTGCCTACAGTCCCGCAGACAGAAATTCCCTGACAATCTTTGAAATCCAGCATTGTTCAATCAGTTTTTGAATTTGAACTGCAAACAGACAGAATATTTGATTAGGAACAGTCTCTTTTGTAGAGTCATTTCCTCAGACATTAAGGACTTGTCTACTGCTAAAATTAAACATTCACCTAAAGCAACATAATTACACTGCCTTCTCTGCCACAGTCTCCCCTCCTTGAAACTACTTATTTTGCTACAGATCAACACCATCAAGACCATTAGTTTAGCAAATGCCAAAAAGTACAAACACAAGAGTCATGTCTGACTGGGAAACAACTGCAATACCTTTGATAAAAGGTTTGACTGGCACAGAGTCAAGTTCTCAGATGTGAGAAGTCACAGATGATGAAAATATTACAGGTTATGCCCAATCAATATTGTCATGGTTCAGATGAGCTTTACTACCACAACACAATAGAAATCAGTTAGATTCTGGTATTTACAGTTTCAGGAGCAATTACTGCTTTATCACAGAAAGAATACAAGGTGGACATGCTGGCCTCAGAAATCCTAATCAATTTATATTAATTTAAAAATTTAACACCTATGAAGTCTACCCAATTTTTTTTTTAACTCAGATTGTCACCATCCAACACATTTCTAATCTGTTCTTGAATTAACGTTCCCCAATACAGAACATATTTTTGAGCAAGGGTATAGACCCTTTCAAGGGCTTTCTGTGCCCAGTAAATTTGTATAATAAATGAGAGTAGCATTCTCCAAGCTTCAAAACGCCTAGAAACATAATGTAACATGCAGCATGATTGAGACACATTTCAGATTTTTCTGAACTCTTATGTAAAACCACATATAATGCTAGAGATTCAGCAATAAAAAAAAATATAAAGTGCATCCTTGTTTACTGATGTAAGTTTGTATTTCAAATGCCCTTGCCTAGAAAATTCAACACATGCACAAAAAGTCTTTTCCTGGTTGCAAGCTGTGTATCAATATAACAGACTGTATTTATGAAAAATAACCAAATTTATAAAAAGAACTTCAAGGCATATCTATTAAATAGCATTTTACTAACCTACTTTCTAATGCATTATTTTAATGTGGAGGAACAATAACCACTGTCTTCATATTAGTAACCAATACTATATTTAAACTAAAAACAGCAACAACAATCCACCAACCAAAAAAACTCCCCACCAACAAACGAAAACCTGGAGTAATTGTTAAATAAGAACCCTTAACTTTTTCATAAATAGAGCGTACCGCTAACAAGTCAAAAGCTAAAGTAAAAGTCTCAACTGACTCTGCAGCTCTAAATAATAAAGGCTTTTTTAAATTTTCTCTTTTCATTACTTTCATCCTACAAGCTTAACTGCCAGTATCTTTCACAAAACAGCATTTTCATCAGAATGGAAAGATAATATAAAAGCTCTATATTGTCTGCAAGGGTCAGCTTTTCCTTATTAGGTTTTAAGTAGCAGAAACTAGTTCTGCAAAGAAAACATACTGTAATTATTGTACTCAACAGGTAGCTTCAGTAATCAGGCCAAAAGCAACACAGTGGTCATGTCATTCTCAAAAGATCAGCATTTTCCCATGCTTCTGCATAACAAATGCGTTGCAGATTAATTGAAAGCGTACCGGCCATCCTAGAGCCCAAATTAATCCGAGCATTTGATATCCCCTTCACTTCATATGGAAATGCCATTCAATGGCACCATTTTCATAGGGACAAAGTGTTTTTTGATAACAAGTGGAATGTAAATCTCATGAGAAAGAAATCAATCCAGCCCAAAGAACTCCAGAGTATTGATCTATGTGCATTATAATTTCACAAGCTTGAAGAGAATTTGTAAGTTAAAGAGGAAATGATTACAACCACAAAACAGCTGCTATATCACAAAGTTTTCTTTTAACTGTGCTATGAAAGCAAGAAATAAGCAGTTTCTGAAGTTAAAAGTTCTATTGGTTGAATTAAGTCTTCAGTTTGTTCAAAATCAAAGACAACATTTGATTTAATTATGATGCTTTTCTTGCAAATGGAAAAACTTGCAAATAAAGTTCACACCATTCAGATCTGATCAACAAGTCTACTGTCTAAACTGAAGTTAAAAGCTGAATAAAAGATTTTTACAAAATCATTTTTCAAGTACACAGAACTTTGTCAAACCTTCCATATTTGCTCCTGCAAAGCAGGTAAAACTTTTTAGACTAAAGAGTAACAGTTTGTGATGTAACAACAAAAATCTACAGAATATAAAATTCTAAAGCTGCAAAGTAAGAGATAGAAAACTTCCTCTCACAAAAATGAGATTAATCCTAACAACGCAAGACAGACCAAATCCCCTACTGGGTATGGGGGTTTTTGTTTGTTTGCAACACATAAAGTGATTTTGAACACAAACACAAAACTTTCACTGAGAATCCAAAAGAAATCAGGGGCCCCCTGAGCTTGGCTCCAGAATAATGCCTAGCCTTTTATTGTGTTCATCTTTCTGTCACAGCTTTGAAAAATTTACAATTTCATTTAAAGCACAAAAAGACATTCTAGATGTTGAAGCAGAGATTTCAACCTCACCCAGACGCAGGTATGAGGTGCTGATTTCCATAAAAATAGGGTGAAACTTTAAGTTCGGTTTAACTGAACAGTCTCAGACATCTTTAATCTTACATTACACTTAAAAGAACCCTGCTTGTCTTCTGGAAATAAGTTTCAGTTGTTCCTTTAACATCAATACACTAATGCACACAAAAATTGTTTTCTAACATGCTCCTCTCCATTTCAAGTGTGAAGGCATCAACACACAACTGTACCCCAAACCAATATTTCACACCACATAAAACCACTGTAACTAATTCTACTACACAGTGGAAGTAAATACTGCGGGTGTGACAATACAATAGCCTCCAAGTTTCCTGCATGATTTTTTGTATGATCCTAGGTAACTTTATCAACTGCAAATTGGCATTTCAAAAACTCAACTATTTTATGGGCCCCAGCAAAAATTTGTAAAGTGCTATTATAATGAGAAACCATCAAAAAGAGTAACTTACACCGACTGCACATCCTTGATTTTTATCAAATACAAAGCCTCAATAATGCTCTCAGCCCAGATGAAATCTCCCTACTGCAATGACAGGTGTTTACACTCTCAGAAATTCTCACCCAAGAGGAGGTTTTCTATCCAGCCTAACTGGACCAGTAAATAAGATACCACAGGATTCACCTCCCTTCCAAATCTTTTTCCCTACTTCATCTAAGCAGGCATCTGCAGCTTTCCTATGGGAGTATCCACTGTCTCCTAATAGCTAACTGAAATTTCAAGCTTCTGCTAGAATCTGATGCTCATTTTTTCATTATTTTTCCATGAAAAAGGAAAATTATCTGCTATGATGTTCTATTTTAGAGAACACTAATATGATTAAACTGCCTGCAGGTATAAATGTAAGACCAAATGGACTCTTTACTGTGTCCAAATTCAGTTGAGGAAATCAGCAAAGCAGAAGTCAATAAACACACAATACTCCCCTAAAGCCTCTTTCTTAGTGAGGACTTCTATTTTCACACACCTATATTAGCAGTAAAGTATGTATAGAGCATAGCAAAAAAAAAAAAAAAATCCATAGTGCAATTTCCTTTCTCTTTTCCTTCTCAAACATCCGTCATAAATATGACTCATGTATTTAAAGAACAGGTTTGAAAGTTTCTAGGCTTGAAAGCTGAGATGTATCTCTCAATTTTAAAAAGCAAGCAGGAACATGAAATTTTGCAATTTTCAGCACTAATGACCATTTCTTGTGACATTCTCTTACAATTTTTAATTAATTCCATCATAAACTCACCTTGTAATTGTTTGTTTCTATCCAAACACTCTAAATTCCATGTCAGGGTGCAGTCTTTACTGATCTCCCTGTCTTCATCAAACTTACAGCAATATAACCACAGTAACTAATAAACACTAATACTTACAGAACTGAACTCACATAAAAGTATATTGTTTGAAAGGTATCTAAATTTTAAGACATGTCTAAAAGATTAACAACTTCTTTAAATACTTATAAATGTTTTTTAACAGCTAAAACCAGAAACACTGCATCTAAAACCCATTTACATATACAAACACTACTTCTGTAAACTTTTCTACCTTCCTTCCTTCTACCTTCCAAACACTCAACCTCTATAATAAAATTAATAAACCCTGAGGTTTTGTTAAATCATTATATGAAACAGAAATCAACACAGATCATGTGTGTTAAAGCTTTCTAACAATTATTTCAAAAAACTGAAGGCGTACAAATACAGCTTTGCTTAGGTAAAACAATAGGCCTCTTAATGTGCCATGAAAACCAGCTGTGAAGACTTCTATCTAAATCTGTTCTAAAAACATGTGCCAAAGAAAGCATTTGACATTTAAATTCACTCAAAATGCTTCACTCAAAAAACTTCACTTTACTGATTGTCAGATTTTATTGCTCCAAATTACAGAAAAAGGAAGATCCTTAAAAATCCTAACAGCAGTTTCACTACTTAGAAGTTTTGCTAAAAATTCATTAGAAAATTGCTATTCCAATGTATTGCATAGAGCAGAGTTTGGCACAGAAAGTTTTTAAGTAAAAACCAAACCACAAGAGCTAATTCCAGTTGTAATTCACTCCAAGACCACCAGTTAAATTTATATTTTAACCATTAACGTTGAAGGGTGGACTAATCATTAGTTGATGAATTTGCTTTTTCCTTACAGCAACATCAATAAATTTATATATATTGCAAACTTAACAATAATATCCACAAAAGTAAAAAATTTAACCCCTCTACCCTAACGTAGTTTTGAGTGAAGTGAGAACCAGGATTACATGCTAAATTATGGACTTCAGATTAATACAAATTTAGCTCATGATGCCTCTTGCAAGTCAGCAAGGCAGACAGGAGAAGCACAACAGCATCAGCTCTTCAGAACTGCTTTTAACAGCTGGCAGTGTCCTAGTAAGGAAAATGCAGGCAAATAAATAAAATTAATAAAATATTCACAACAAGCAAATTATTCTGTGTTCTGTACTCTGCACACATCACACAATACAAAGTTACTATTTATTTAATTTTTTTTAAACTTTAATTAGAAGTACTAGTGTGTGACAAACCTAGTGCAAAGGAACTTCCAGCCGCCACAGATAAACCATTCTAAGCCTCTTCTTCTCTGAGAAATTCTGGCTCTTGGTAAAGTATGGTAATCACTCTCATCGTTTTCAAAGCCTTCTTCCGACATCATTAGTGGCATTTCATCCAAATGAGAGGACTCATCTTCTGCTTGGTACCTGGCAAAATGAGATAAAAGCATTACATAAATAGCCAGTACATCACTTTTTATTACTGGGAATCTCCTAAACTAACAAGTTAATTTTTGCCATATGGAATTTCATTAGGGAGATATTTTCATCTAGGCATCTCATGCATTTTTGTCAACACATTAACAAGATATCTGATTTTAGTTAAAATTGTATAATACAGCAGAAAGCCTGCAATCATTGTCAATCATACTATAAATAATTCTAGGAAAATTCTTAGGTTTTATATAATCTGTGCACACAAAGTTGCGACTTCCTACTTTCCAAAGGATGCTTTGTAAGATTTTGTTAGGTAGAAGTTTGAAAAGCTTATAGCAGACACAAGTGACTGAGTTTTTATGGAAGTACAGCTTTGTATTTCCACTGTGCTTTTTCAATCTGCTTTCCTGATGTATTTTCTTGTGTGTGCAGGCCTTTGAGCCTCAATTTCTACACCACTCATCAGTATCTTGGTTTTAATTATGAAAACATTATAGTTACTCTTATAATTCTACACAAAAACATTCAGTGAGTCAAGAAGATTTGCCTGTGGGACCTGATACCTTGAGAGGACACCTAGAACAGAGGCTAGACAGTGTTAAAGGTATTTATTAAAAAGGCCTTCAAAGGATACACTCCAAGCAGTACAAGAGCCTAGCCAAGGCTACACCCAACATTGATGACGGGTCACAAGTTTTCATACTTTTATATGTTTTGGTTTTATATGTTTGTTTTTACATATGGAGGTTAATTGCCCAGTTACAGCTTCAGCTTATGAAGTCCCATCCTCCCATGCTCTCCTCAATTCGCTATTGTTTGCACTTTTTGGGCATGAAGCTGCCATAGTGTCCTTGGTTCTTGGGCTGGAAAAGGATTGTTTTGTCTAACTAAACTGTGAAGAGAACTTGCTAACACTTTATATGAAGTTCAGAGTTATATACTAATGCAGCACAGAATCTGAAAAATATGACAGCTAAAACTTAAGGCATCAGACCCATGGAAACAACATTAGACTAACAATGGTCTTTTCCTCCTCAGAAACTATTATCCATTCTAATTTTACACATGTGGAATGCTTTTTAAGCTAAGACAAAACACTGGAATATTCAGTAAGAAAATTCCTCTTAGTGCATGTAAATTTACTGACTTACTCATTTCATACTTTTATACCTTAGGGAAGATGATTGAAAGAAGATGCACTGTTACTCAGAATTAGTAAGTTTAATTTTTATGAAGCTGTATTTAAAGTCATCTCTTACAAGGTGAATTTTGGGACTGTCTCATTTTCTCCCTAAACCATTTAAAAATAGTAATTAAGAAAATTAGAAATTCATTCCCTTTATGTAAGTGAGCAGCTGAAGTGCATGGTGCTCTGCCTAGGGATGGATGAGGAGGCAACTGAGAGCTTCTGGATTAAGAATAAAGAGAGAAAAGGTAAAGACAACATTTTAGTAGGTGTCTGTGAGACCACCTGAACAGGAAATGCATACGGGTGAGGCCCTTTACAGACAGAGAAGAGCAGCTTCACATTGTGAAGCCCTGGTCTTCGTGGTGAACCTCTACCACCCTGGTATCTGCTGGAGGAACAACACAAAAGGACATAGGCAATCTTTTTGCAGCACTTCGACAACAATTTCCTCCTCTAAATGCTCTGGAGGAGACCCATGAGACAAGATGCTTTGCTGAACCTCATACTCACCAAGCAAGGAGGGACTCACTGGGGATGGGAAGGTCAACACAGCCTTGACTGCAATGACCGTAAGACAGTGCAGTTCAAGACCCTGAGAGCAGGGGAGAAGGTAGCAAGCAACTCACAACCCTGGATTCAGCCTTTTCAAGAAGTGCTTGAAAGAGTCCCATGGAATAAGGTCTTGGAGAGAAGAGATGCCCAAAAAAGCTGGCTAGTACTAAAGGATCACCTACTCCAAGTTCAAGAGATTGCCATCCAATGAGATGGCTCTGACTGGACAAACAAGGAGCTGTTCAAACCAGAGCACAAAACAGAAGTGCAGAGAGGGTAGAAAAAAGACAGGCAACCTGGGGAAATACAAAAACATTGTCCAAGCTTCCAAGGACAAAGCTAGGACAGCTATAGCCAAATGTAACTGAATCCAGACAGGGATGTCAAAGACAAGAAGTTTTAAGTACATAGGTGAGATAAGGAAGACGAGGGAAAATGGGGTCTCATTGAATAACACAGGGGATATAGTTACACAGGACATGGAAAAGGCTGAGGTACTGGATGCCTTTGCTTCAGTCTTGATTAGCAAGACTGACTCTCAGGAGTCCCAGGTCTCAGAGAACAGGAAAAAAGCCTAAAGCAAGGAAGATGAGTGAGGAAACACTTAAGCAAACGGAATACAAATATATATATATATATATATATATATATTTATATATAGTGTAATATTACATATATAATGCAATATATATAATATGCAATGAAATATGTATTATGTATTAGGAGTATTCTATTATATATATTTGCATGTAAAAATATAAAAAAGCTTTTGGGCCCTGATGGGATGCACCCACAAGAACTGAGGAACCTGTCAGATGTCATTGCAAGGTCATTTCCAATAATCTTGGATCAATCATGGCAATTGGGGGAAGTGGCTCAAGATTGGAGGAAAGCAAATGCCACTCCTCCTTTTCAAGAAGGGCAAGAAGGAGGACCCAGGGAACCTGCCCTTAGCTTTCAGTCTCATCAGTCCTTGGGAAGGTGATAGAGTGGCTCATCTTTGGAAATCTTTCCCAAAAAAGGACAAGAAAATGATGAAGAGTAGTCAGCATGGCTTCATCAAAGGGAAGTCCTACTTGACCAACCTGATAAACTTGTAAGATTGAACAGCTGACCTGGTGGATGAGGGAAGAACAGTGCATAGTGTCTGCTTGGACTTCAGAAAGGTCTTAGACACTGTCTCCTATAAAATTCTTGTAGGCAAGCTGCTGCTGCAGTGGCTGGATGAGCAGACAGTGAGATGGATTAAATTATGTCATAATGGCCAGGTCCAGAGGGTGGTCAGTGGTACAAAGTCTAGTTGGAGGTCAGTACACTAGGTCAGTGTACCCCAGAGATCCATACCGGCTCAGTCAAATTTAACATCTTCATTGATGATGTGGAAGATGGGGCAAAATGCATCCTCAGCAAGTTTGCAGATGGCACAAAACTGGAAGAAATGACGACAGGCCATATGAACATGCCATTATCCACTGCAAATTTGAGTGGCTGGAGAAACAGGTTGATGAGAACCTCAGGAAGCTAAGCAAGAAGAATTACAAAGTTCTTCACCTGAACAACCTCACCCAGCACTACATGCTGGGGGCTACTCCAGGGAAGGAGCCTGGCAGCAAAGAATTTGGGGATCCTGACAGACAGCAGCACAGTGCCCTCGCTGCAAAGACAGGTACTGGTATCCTGGGCTGCATCAGGCAAAGTGCTGCCAGCAAATCAAGGGAGGAGATTCTTCCCCTCACCTCACCACTGGGGTAGCCACACCTGGAGCAGTGTGTCCAGTGCAAGAGAGGCATGGCCATGTTGAATAGAGTCCAATGAAGGGCCATGATGATGATGAAGGGACTGAAGGATCTCTCCTACAAGGAAAGAATGAGAGAGATGGGACTGCTCAGCCTGGAGAAGACAAGGCACAAGCAGGATCTTATTAATGTCTATGAACGTGAAAGGAGGTTGCAAAGATGAATGAGCCAGGCTGTCTTCACTGGTGCCCAGTCACAGGACTAGAGGAAACGGGCTCAAACTGAAACACAGAAGGTGCTATCTCAACATCAGGAAACACTTTGAACTTGAGAATGACTGAACATAGCCATGAGCAGTCCAGGGAGATTGTGGCATCTCCATCCTTTGACATATTTAAAACCTGTCTGGACATGATCCTGAGCAAGAAGCTGTAGATGGTCTTGTTTGAGCGGGAGGGAGTTCTGCTGACAGAACAGCACCCTGAACAGTATTCTGTCAAATACAGTTTTGTTTATTTTTAAAAAGCAATATTACAAACACAAGGGGTAAGCATGAAAAGGCTTGCATTTTTTCAACTCACTATATATTTAATACAAAAACCCGAAACTATTTCTGTTCCCCCTAGATCTTCTATGTTGAGCCTTATTGTATACAAGGATATATATTGAAACAGTTACTAACTTTTTTGGATGCCAGGAAAGAGAGGGAAGGAAGCAAGAGACTGAATATTAGATTTCTATTGGAAAGGTATACCATGCACTTTACACTGGCTATATAATAAATTGGCATCAACACAGTTAAGAAATAAACTCTATCACAGAAGGGGAACAAAAAACCCACTACTGTTTAACAAGTCTTGAACTAGACACTCCCTCTTTTTTTTGGCAGGTGATGCCCTGATTTCTGCACTCCCTTGGAATCACTTGGCATGGAACACCATTAAGGAATGTGTTCAGACCAGATTAGACAATATTGCATAACTTGGAGTAATAACAAACAAACATCTCCCATACCCCACTGCAAGTTCAACTGAGTATTGGAACCTTTAGTACATTAGGCCTTGTGACAAGAAATCTTCATTAATGTTTCAAATGATGTAAAAGCACTGCCACACTTCAGAAAACACAAACAAAGTTTCAAACTAAAATAAACTGTGCCAATATTAAATGTTAGGAGTTTCCAGAAAGTTATGTGAGAATATGGCATGGAAAATGTTTTCCAAATTATTGCTAAGAGTGTGCACCTAAAAAAAAAAAAAGTTTAAAACAAACATGAGAAAACTTGGTCTTCACAATGATGATTGCAAAAACTGTATGTGATGTTTAGTTTAATATGACAATCTAGAAATATATTTTCTCTTACTATTATTATTAATGGACATTATGAAAAATATTATACAAAAAATTTTCTTCACAAAACACAGCATTTATTACAGGTTAACATCCATATTATACCAAACTATATTGATTTCTCTCAGACTAGATCAACACTAGGTAATAAAACCACTGCATAGTAAAAACTCAAGGTATTACTTTATTCTTAGACTTCCAATAAGACAGGTCTGTGTTCAAACATACTCCTGTCCAATGTTTTTATAATATTTTCTAATTAAATTTGTAAATTACATTACCACTTTTTTTAATAGAGAGCTTTATCTTGCATTGTGTTTTGCTCTTGGACAGCTAATTATGAATTTTTAACACCACCCAGTGAGATCACAGTCTGACGGCTGTAATTGAGGGCACAAGATATCACAAAGTAACACATCCCTTTTACTTCCCTACAAAGTTAACAAGTATCTGATTTGAAGAATAGTATCTCTTATAAACAACAGTAACACAGTAAACAGGGTAAAATCTTTCATGAAGAAACACACTAATGCAAGAGCATAATGGAAGAGATTTGACAGAGAAACATTCACAGATATAGTTAATGTTAAAATCTATTTTGTAAATTTGGTAATATTTGCAGAATACATTGATCTTCTAATCATAATTTCTTTAAGATTTGTTTACCATTATATTAAAGACAAGCGGTTTTTTTCCCACAATTGGTATCTATGTTTGCACTTTCAAATATGGAGCTTCACCAAGTAGGGAAGATAATGAGCACAAGCACCATCGTGTTTGGTAATCCTGAGTTCAAAATACAGCCTGTGAACTGGCAAGCAATTTGTTCTGTTTCAAAAGCAATTTTGCTATTGTGTTGGAAAATTGTACTTCAGTATTTAAAAACAGTAAGATAATGAATAATGGATTTTTCATAACTAGGATGAGAACAAAAATCTTTGTGTCTTTGTTACCTAGTATTTTGCTGCACTTAATTGCTTGAAGTGCTGATTTTCCTTGAGTGACAAATCAATTAAGTATAATCCTAGAAACTTCTATTAAAACAGGGAAGCACTGAAAGCAACATGAATAAAGAAGCCAGAGTGGAGACATCAAAACTCTCAGCATGACTGCTACTAAATCAGGCATGAAGAAAACTATCTTGACAAAATATGGTTTCCTAAGAAAAAAGGAACATTAATATTAAATCAGTATTAAAAAACTTTCCACAAAATCTGACTGCTATTAGGAATCTCATTGAACAGATTTAACTGAAAGAAAATCACGTACAACAAATACTTTTAAGTGAAATTTTGATAGAAATATCTGCTGTGAAAATGATGCCTCAAGTCACATGTACCTATGACATTTCACTTTGACAGCTGTTTGCCAGAGTAGATGCAGAGTATCATAGGTACCATAACAGGTAATGGAAACCATTATAAGTTATTTAAATCTAACTTGGCTACCTATTCAGGTCCATAATAATTTCTATGTTTCTGACAGCTTTCCATTACTCTAAAGGAGCAATATCTAAGGGTGCAGCAGGAAGGTGCAAGACACAGGGCCATTGTGACTGCATACTTTTCTGATTTTACTCACTGAACAAGTGTAAAAGCAGTATTTATGAAGAGGGTTGTTTTATCTGCTTGATCAAAAGACACAGGTAGGAATGTAAGCATTGTGTCAGATCCTGCATAAATATTTGCTCCTCATCACCTATCAGTTTTTCTACAGACGATCATTCACAGGAAGGAAAACAAAACTGATGTCTTAAAGCAGTATGTCTCAAACCTAGTGAGGGAGGAAAAAGGAATGCATGGTCATGAGTCTATGCATGAATTGGGCCCAGGAGATGGCTGTGAGATGCAGAGTAGCATGGAAGAGAGGCTGCAGCAGAAAGTCTTGAGTAAAAAGCTGAGAAAGTCTAGCTGAGCTACTGCCACCCAATGCTGTGACCATGTCCCATCCTGCCGAGAGCTGGTGATTTGGCTGAGTGGCTGTGGCAGCCACAGGACTCTGTCTGCTTCCCATCATGGGCAGAGGACCCAGTAAGCTGCATAATCTGTCCCACTCATACCCTATCCTGCTCTACCTCCAATCTATGTGAACACTTTCCCAGTCTGAGGATAAAGGAGGAATCTGCCAAAATCTGCCAAATTGTAGAGAAGCATCAGTAGAAAAAATGAAGAAAGTGACAGGCATATCCATATGAAGAGCAAAAATTGTTTCTTAAAGCATGAACCACCAAATCAACAACTGCTGTAGACTACCTGTATCACTGACAAAACTGTCCAGATCATGTCCTCTAATGAAGAAAAAATTCCCAGGAAACTGCAGCTGCATAGATTTTATTTAGCAAGGCATATTAATTCATAACCATGTTATAACTAAACAATGTAGTTTCATGTAACCCTTGCTCTTAAACAAATAACCAGTGTATCCATAAAACAAATTGCTTTACTAGAAAGTTACACAAGAAAAATCAAGTTACAAATAATTATTTTCCTCAAATATTACCCTGCATTTCTAAGAATTAAAAATTACATATTTCCTCTAATTTCGAACACCTCTATGCTTCGCACAGCAGTAAATTCTGTTAAATACAAAGGAATCATGCTGTTCCTAGATTACAACAGAAGCTGAAAATGGAAAAATCTTCTACAGCTAAATGCACGAAATTTAAAGAACTTTTTCGACCTCTTCCCAAAAAAACACAGAAAAGGTATTTCTGAAGTTTTAAAAATTGATTAGAACTTGCTGCTCTATGTTCATATTCAGCTTCAGCTGTGCCTCTAATGCAAGTATAACACTCCAATCAGTGTTACTTGGGAAGTCTCTGAACACAGGTCCTGACCTGAAAAAAAAAAAATGAGACACTCACACAAAATACTGCTATTACAAACTTTTATGGAGTAACCACTTTTAATACTAACAGCTTTTAAGGATGCTGGATATTTGTAGAGCAGAACATTTACATCCAGGATCTTTTAAAAACTTAGTACAATATTCTTGCCGTAGTGCATATTTATCGACTGAACAACAAAATAAAAAGTACTTTCACTGTATGCAGTCAAGTTTATTACTGTGTCACTGAGATGAGTAAGACCAAACTTTGCAATAAGACCAAATAAATCATTGCCCCCATACCTCAAATGGTACAGAGAGATAATACGGAAAACCACAAGGCAGCATTGTTGAACTACTACTATTACTACAAAAAAATTAAACAACAACAACCAGCCAACCAAGAAACAACAACAAAAAATCCCACCACAAAACCAAACAAAAACCCAAACTAAACAAAAAAAAACACCAAACAAACAAAAAGCTGGTATCTTCAGCCTTGCAGAACTAAGGGAAAACTCCTTACATCTGTTCAGATAAAGGTCTACAAGCATATTACCACAGCAGCTCCCTTTCACCAGTAGCTTTTTAAAATATTGCTTAAAACAGATACTAAAACTATAGGTTCCACCAGACAAAAACCAAATATTCTGAATGCTATTTGCCTTCACTTTCTCCTACATCACACTTTCTTACTAGAACAACATACAAAAGAAGCAAATTGAGAAGATATGTAATGGAGACTCCATGATAAAAGGCACCCATCCTTATTACCCCTTGCTCACCTTACAAAGCACTATGTATACCTTAACACAAGATTTTTCAACCCATGACAAGATGAGTGAGCCCTTGTATTTAACAAATAGATACCAGAAATACCTAAGTACATAGTAGGACCGCAGGAAACATCATCTATATTCAGCAGAACCCATTTTTAATTAGTTGGGTATGTCATTGATCAGAACAATGGGGCCATTTTATCACTGTCACTGGGTATTGTTATTGACATTGTAGCCCAATCAATTGTTTTCTCTCACTCTTCTTAACAATCCAAATGCCTGCCCAAGCAATACAAATCACTGTATTTAAATACCATAGGTACAAACTAGGAAGGCATGCAAAAATAATAGCTTAAACATGCAGTCACTTGTGCTTATGCAAACAATAGTAACACCTGCAATAGCAATTTGAAGTTCCCAAGCTTTTTTTTTTTTTGCCCAATGATTAAAATACTTCAGATCAGGATAGTTACTGTAAGAATAACTGTGCTAAAAATTATGACTTTCTGTAAAACTATCTCAGTACGAAAAACCATTACTAGTGAACAGAAAAACATAAAGACAACTTTTTCCAAATGCACAGTTTACATAATGTCAAGTTAAAGAACTGTAATTAAAAACCACTTTTTTACTAAAATCACCTAAGGTTCGTATGTCATCTAAATTTGTGTCTGCAGAGAAAATATGACAAACTGCTTCTCAGGCATGGTGTCAATGAAAGTCTTCTTGTTTGTAAAATTATTTTACAGTTGCTAATGTGAACAACTTTATATACATATCATATGGTTACCTGCATCATTAAATCATCAAATTTTGCTCTGAAAAGTAAAAGCCCCAGAACGTAACAACGGCAACACACACCGCATAAAAGGTCTGAAAATATTCACATATGGCAAGACTATTTTTCAAGACTTATACATCAAACTCCCTGGACCTTTGTTCCAGGCAGAAGTTTCAGAATCTGCACCTATACTAAATCAGGCATCCCAACCAGCAGTATTAACCTATAAAGTGTTTAGCAAAGAAATAAAAAAAACAAAACAAAACAAAACAAAACAAAAACCAAGTCCAGGAATGGGAATACATGAACTACTCCTTTTTATAAAAACTAGAGGACTAGTTTCTCCATAACTTGAGATCTTGAAAACAGACCAAACTCAACCACTGCTACACAAATACAGCATCCCAAGTAAAAAGCTGCCACACAAACAACGTTGTTGGAAGAATCAGAATTCAGAGATGGGATCTAAAACTAAGCCGAAAAGTCACACATTGACATAGTTCCAAATACCAGGGATGAATCTCTGTCCAAAACCATGAAAGGCGAATAAACAAAGGGCAGTACGTCCTGCAAGACAGTGACATCAGTGTTGAAATTCTTTTTTTAATGAAAAAGAGACAAACACTTTGAATTTCAGGTGTAGTCTGTAAAAAAGGGAGGGGCGAGAGTTCTCCTGGAAAAAGACAAAGGACATACGTGATTGATCCACTTTGCAAGAATGGCATGAAAGTACAGACAACTATTCTAAGGACTATTCTAGAGAGATTTCTTCATACTGCATTTGATCCTTTCCTCCTTATGCTGAAACAAGACAGGTGTATTGTAATGAATAAATATATTTGAATACATCAGCATAACATACAGCTGTGTAATTTAATATGTTCTCATTCCCAATACACTACAACATCTACATATCAGCACCTGTAGCCTGAAACACTTCCCAGGAATAACATATTTAGTTGTTCAGAGTTCATGAGGTTTCTAGCAAGTATCAAAGGAACCTGTAACATTTGCAGCTTTTGGCATCACAGTAACTACTGATGCATCTCACTTTCAGTTTGAGCTATCTCCAGCAAAGTTTTCTGTCCTACAGAGACAGAAGACTAATCTGTAATGGTGCATCTATTTTGCTGCCATTCTTGTTTGCTTGTCACAGAGGAAAAACAACACGAGACAGGAGCTCTGATTTAAAGGCAGCACCACAGGAACTAGGATGACGTTAGGAGTTTTGTCCACAAGAAAGTGCAGGTGTGCCAGTACACATATGGAGAATTAATAAGCAGTACCCACTCCCACACACTCCCACAGCTGCTTAACTTCAGGAGTTTCTGTGATCATGTCCAGAGCAGCAGAATGAATAGCATTAACAATGCTATTTCTACAAAAAAAAAACCAAAAAAAAAAACCCAACAAAACCATAGATATTTATAGTTTATGCTCCTGGATTTAACAAGTTATTGCTTCTGGTCAAACAACAGATGTTGGAAGAAGTTACTGTCACTTTGCAAAAGCAGTTTTAAAACACAGATGTTCAAAAGTAAATTCAGTTCCATCTTTGGAATCTTTTATCACAGAAACTATATTAAAATTCAAATTAATGCCAATATTGTCAGTCATTCAGCCTCATCCATCATTTTCAAACTCATTTTCAGGATGAAATATGTAGAGCCATTCAATTAACAGGTGTGTTGGGGAGAAGATGAAATTGAAGCCTATATAACTCTGCCCAGATACTCTAAGAACTTTTGTTCTAAACATTCAGAAATACCCAGGGAAGGAGATTCACAGGGACTAGCAGCATTTCACAAAACTGTACAAAATACCAAATATCACTGCATATAGCCCGTTCAATGGGTAAACTCCACTAATATGTATTAATATTTGGGGGGGCCGAACAATTATGGACATTTTGAAAGGATTTCCAGACCTGCACTTAAAGCAATATAAGTAATGAACTTTCTGTGAACAGCATTCTACAGGAGATGTTAGGTCTTAAAAGCTCTGAGTGTTACATGGTCTTACCAAATAATATTTTGTGTTATTTGGAGACATTATTCTTAGTTATTACACATGAAATATCAAAAACCACTGGAATACAAAGAATAACATCCAGACTGTGAAAATCACATTGTTGTTTAGAATTAGGTCACAATTCTAACAAACAACTGAAAGGCAGCAGGAAAATAAAAGTATTTTAACAAAGCTCAGATCAGACTATGTTAGAAATGAAAAATCCCACAGAATTGCAGTACATGCCTTGACTATTATCTATTGATATTTTAATCTCTTTTTTGATGGTTCAATGTGGAACCTAGCCAAACATTCTGAGAAATCATAACCATAAGGACTAGAAGATTGCTGGGAACAGCCTTCATTCAAATCAAAAGCATTAGAACAGTATTACTGTAGCTATGATATTTTCTGAAAAATCCTTTTGCCAGGATTTTTCTCCTGAGGAGCCTCAGGAGATAAATGTACACAATAACTATCTGCTGCTGTGGAATGCAACAGGTGCATCTTCCATTGGTCCATGTGGATTGTTTTCACTTGATGACCAATCACAGCCACCTATGCCGAGGCTGTGAACAGTCACAAGATTTTGTTACGCATTCTATTCTATTCTTGTTCTTTCAAGCCTTCTGATGATCTTTTCTCTCTATTCTTTTAGCATAGTTTTAATGTAGTATTTCAATATAATATATATCATAATATAATAAACCAGCCTTCTGAAACATGGAGTCCAGACTCACATCTTCACACATGGGGAGTTACCAATATATTACTACATTAAATAATCTTATTTTCTGTGTACTACAAAAACTGGTTTGAGATTTGTAAGTATCAGGGAACCATGTGAATCTTCACTGAACTTCAAGTTCTGCAGACTTCCATTCCCTTTTGTCTGGAACAGATTTCATTTTTTTCTATTATACATACTTCACATTAAAGTATGTGAAGTATGTATAATAGTTCGCAAGTTGTTAAGCAACATGTATCCTCCATTTACCTGTACAAAAGACACATTATCCTATTACTTAGTTCATTTCTCCTTCTTGTGCAATTTTCTTATTCACCAATGACATGAAAGAATTCCAAAATAACAGTATAGTCAGTTGCCTCCAGAGTTGC
Source organism: Pyrgilauda ruficollis (assembly GCF_017590135.1). Lineage (NCBI taxonomy): Eukaryota > Metazoa > Chordata > Aves > Passeriformes > Passeridae > Pyrgilauda > Pyrgilauda ruficollis. The sequence goes on along the minus strand of NW_024516764.1, from coordinate 6,688 downwards.
TCCATCAGTGGCAAACTGCAGAGACAAGCAACAGCAGCTGATCTGTTCCACAACTTGCCCTACAACAACCACTTAATACATCCAGTTGTGCCATTCATAAATACACTGCTGTGGCCCACACCATGAACAAGTGCTCAAGGTATTTCCTTCCAGTGACTGGGTATCTTTCATGACTCCTTCATTAATATCTGGAGTGCAAGTGAATTTATGTCACATAAGGGAGAGCTGGAAAGATGTGATTTTCTGGTACCAGCTCAGGAGTCCCAAGACCTCTTACCTCAGCCCTATTAGGCCAAATACACAATCATGCACTGACAGCAGCAAGCATAGAACATCTGAACAAACCAGATATTTTGTTTATGGATAAATGATAGTTGACTACTGTTTAGTTCCTTATCAGCTTCAAAATTCCACCAGGCCTCTTGTTTTCCTGCCACCAACCTCACATGACAGCATGGTCAACTTCCTTCCTGTGGTCAGCAGTTGATTACTCTGTGGTTGATGATGACAAATACAAGTCAAACAGATGAGAATAAGCCTCACTGCACATTTAAGGTGAACTTAAATGTTCTCTGGTCCTCTCTCTCCATCACCATGTAAACAAAAAGCAGCAATTATTTTCCTGTAGATAACAACCTTCAAGCTGAAGGACAAGGTGTTGAAACAAGTGCTGAACCAATCAGCTTTTTCCCCCAAGCCTTTTTACAACTATGCAAGTTGAATATACTACACTGAATAAACAATAGCAAGGATTTTTCAAATTCATTTTAAGGTGACCAGCTTTTTCCTCCAAGATAGATTTCCCTAATTGTTAACGGCAACACATGAACACATCTCTCTCCACCTGAGGTAGGGAAAGATGAGAGAAAATATAAAAACTTAAATTTCTACTGCAAAAGTAATAAGTTATGCTTAAACATCAGAAATAAAAGCAGAAGAGGATGCATGTGTTCATTGAACCATAGGTAATATTTAATATGTATTTGTAATATATTTTTAACAGGCCTTAACACATACAGTATGAATATATAAAATTACATTAATCTTGTCATGTTTATTTGTATATAAAGCACAACCCAGGACATTTCATGATTCTTAGCTGGCTACAATCTTATACAGAACTGTGGATATTATTGAAGTTTCTTTAGATCTGTTATTATATATTTTATTAGTAGTAGTAGTAGTATTATATTCCATCTTTAAAATACACACTATCAGTCTATCTAGTAAATCTCAAAAGCACAATGTGCACTACAGACAAACACTGAGTGTTAAAACCTTTGTCCTCACTGCAAAGTGAGCTACAGCAACACTGGCAAAGACTCCTACAGACTGCTTAGCCCAAGCAAAAGAAGTCATCCTACAAATTAGCTGCCAGGCCAATAAAGGTTAGCAACTGATGAGTTGTATTAACTGATGTTGCACAGCAGCAGGGCAATTAACTGGAGTTAAAAACACTACCACACTAAAGTTAAGGATGTGTGTATAAGACTTCCAAGAGACTGTAAAGTCTTCACTGAAAAAATAAATCATACCAAGTCAAAAAGTCTTGAAGGTCCAGAAACAACAGCACTGGATTAAACCCGACACACCAACTCCAGTATAATTTAATAGATGTTTGTTTCTAGACATCTTCAGAGATATGTATTATACCCTTTTAGGCAAAATCCTCAAGCATACATGCACATGATAGGTTTCTGCATATCAGAGACCTCAGTGACTTCACTTCAACAGTCTCATAAGTATCTGACATCAGGACCTTTGCTGCAGTTTCCACAGGAATGCAAGGCTTCTTCAGAGTCTGTGCCGAAGATAAAGATTAGAAAAGCAGGATGAATCATTCATAAAGACATAGAAGATGTAGTTCAAGCAAGCTTAGAGCCATAAGACTTACAAGTTGTAATTCAACTATTTGCACTGCTGTATTACCCCTTTGACTCTACACAAGACAGTTGTGGTAGACTCCACACAAGCATTCCCATGTTTTTATTGCAGGTCCATAGGACACCTTCCTGAGGTTCTCTCATAAACCCAAGGTAAGGAATTCTTGAAGGAGAATGACCAACCTGCTCAACTCACATTAAGAAAAATAAAACCAATAAAGTGAGTGAAGAGGCTGGTGTAAGTATTCTGATTCTCACAGAGCTCAGATAAGCAATTTATTAACCAAGTGATCAAAAATGAAGAAACAATAAATGAGCCTGTCAATTTTTAAAGCTTTTATATACCTACAAGAAGCTGCACAAACGTAACTAAAAACATAGATAATCACTTTTATGGAGGATCAAATATGTTAAATACACAGATTATGAAAGACCATAACTGAAAGATGTCATCTAAACTGGAAGGAATGTAACTGGAAGGAATGTAATCCACAATCTTTTGAGGGCAATGTTGATGAGACAGAGGGCGAGAAGCAAATCTGTAATGAGTTGGTAGTTCCTCGCTAGTTCCTACAGCTTGCCAAATCTGCTTATAAAGCCACAATTAAACAGTTTACCTAAAGAACCACAATGACACCTGCACACACACCTTCAATTAACCTATGCAACCATCTGACTTATGGACTCAAGCCATCCCATCCACAGCATAACCAGAATACTCCTCGTTAACCTACAACAGAACTCCCAGTACCTTTGACAGCCTGGACTAAATTTTTGCCTACCAAATCCTCCTCTTTATTTCCAAGCACAACACCTACTGAGAAGCAAATTTCAGTGAGAGCGTTCTCTGATTCAGTTCTCTAAGGAATAAGGTTAATTGTAAGAAACTGCCCTACCTCAAGACAGAGGACAAACCTACAACAAGTTATCAGACATTCAAGTATTAGCAAGATAGGGAAGGCTATGGCAGATTGTCCTACAAACTTGTGAATGTTCATAAAAAACCCTTTATCTAGTTTAAGAATCAAGACAACATAATGTAAGCTTAACCTATTTTGCACAGCTTTAATCTACCTTGTTTGTTAGTTATCCCATCTAGACAAAGAAGTAAATACATTTAATTCATTATGAAACAGTTTTATCACATTTTCTTCATTATGAAACAGATTTATCACTGTATTTGAACCAGAAAAAGAGCACCAACTATTCTGTTCTTAGCAAGTCCATTTACTTCAGATCCTTCAACTGCTCCCTCCAGTCCTACCCACAGACAATGCTCTACAACAACCAAAAGAGGAAAGAAACCTGTAACTAGTAAGTACAATCACAAAATCCACTGTAAGGGTGCTATCCAATGGAAATACCAAAATCATGGAGCAGAGTTTTTCCATGCTCACAACAATAGCATAAGTAGAAATTATTCAGAATAATGGGAAGCAAAGCAACGTTCAGTTCTGCCTGGAAACAATGTGATGGCAGATCCTTAAACCGTCTTCTCCAAGTTGTTTAAGCCAAATAGTGTATATTTGAGGAAACTCGAAACTATTTTAATTCCCACGCTTAGGAATGGTGTCCGTGCTAGTACCCAACAACTAGGTGGCAACATATTTACCCAGGACACCCAAACAAGCCCCCCGCCGCGAGCATCCCTCTCCTAAGCGAACTCCTGTCAAGGGACCCGAGTTGCGCGGAGTTGCGGGCGGCGGGGCCGGGCGAGCGAAGGCCGCACCCGCGGGCGGGGGGCTGGCGCCGGGAGCAGCCGGGCCGAGGGCGCCCTGCGCATCCTCCCGCCGCCACCGCAGCCCGTCCCAGTCCCAGCCCCGCCGCCGGGACACGGGAACAGCGGCCCGATAGAGGCGGCCCCCACCGCGGAGGCCTGCGAGAGCCAACGACTGCCAACACCCCCTTTCGCCATCCACGGCGGGGCCGCCACCCCTTTCCTCCCTCCCCGCGGAGCGGGCGGGCGGTCCCGGAGCCCCGCAGGGCAGCGGGACTGGGCGAGGGGCGCACACCGCCCCGCCCGCGGCTGGGGACAGGGGAAGGAGATGGGAAGGCGGGGGGCAGCAGCGGCCGCCGCGCCGGTCCTGCCCGTACCTGCTGTGCCGCTGCGCCGCGGCGGCGCTGCTGTAATAGGCCGCCCTGCGCTGGGCGCTGCGCGGCACCGGGCGCAGCGGGATCTGGTCCGCCATCTTGGGGGCACCCCCCCCCGCCGCCCAGCCGGGCGCCGCCCGGGCCTCCTGACGTCACGGCCACGCCGGTGACGTCGGGAGGGGAGGGGCGGGGGCTCGGGGTAAACACGGGGCGGGCGGGTGGCGGAGCTCGGGGCCCTGAGAGCCCTCAGGGAGCGCTGGGCGCGGGCAGCCGCAGTGCGGGAACGGGCCCCCGGCAGCCACGCTCTGCTCCGTGCTGCCAGGCTGTAGGACAGGAGGCAACGGGCAGGAGCTGATGCACAGGAAGTTCCACCTGAACATGAGGAAGAACTTCTTTCCTGTGCGATTGCTCAGAAAGGCTGTGGAGTCTCCCTTGATGGAGATACTCAAGCGCCGTGCCCTAGGCTCTAGGGGGACCCCGCTTGGACAGGGAGGTTGGACCCTCTGGTCCCTTCCAACCTGAACCATTCTGTGATTCCGTAATTATTCAGCTTCTGAGGTAACATGCCTGCCAGTGATGGTTTCCTGCCATTAAACAGAGACAGGTATTGCCACGCGGACGTGGACATTCTGTGTGTCAGGGATAACAAACCAGTCTGTGTTACCTCACAGGGCTGATATACTAGTCACCACCAGCAAAAGCTGGTTTGAAAGATAGATGAGTTAATAGACCTACTATAGGATTTTATCTATTGGTATTCCTCAGAAATCACATGCTGTGGGGGAGCAAAAGGCCTATCACCATTACAAATACAGAAGACTTTCCACAGTAGGAGAAAGAAAATTATTTTCTTTTTTTTCTCAATGCCTGTTACTAAATGATGTTTGCTCTTATGACCCAGGCTCTTCGGACTGAAGTGTTGCTGTACCCTGAGGTGTACCTTCACCCAAGGGAAGATGATCATTGTGGAGGCACCACAACACACAGCTTACAATGAAGGATGCTCCTGTCTGCTGGAATGAAGGTTTTGGAGCACTGGCAGTGCTTTCCAAGTGCAAATTTCTGAGCAGAATTTTGACTTTAAGCATGCTGTCTGCATTCTGAACTCACTGACAGATACAGAACTGACAAAGTTGAGCCAGGAGATGGGAACAAGAGTTGCACAGAAAGAATAAGGCTTCTATATGAATAGAAGGGAAAAATATGCTGGGCATGTGACAGGACTTTGCTGGGTATTCAAAGGGTCACACATGGAAATGCCAGAAAGGAGAAAGGTATGTATTTAGCTTTTTAACTCTGTTAATCCTTACATGTTCTTGGTATTAGAATCAGTTCACCGGTAGAATCACAGAATTGTAATTTATGTTGAAAGAGATGTCTAGACATCAACTAGACCAAGACATTAAGCTTAATATCAGGTGGTTCACAGCCATGTGCAGTGGAGTATTGAACACCTCCAAGGACAGCGCAGTGTTTCCATAACTTCTCCGGGCTACCTGTTTATCTTGTAATAAACAAATTGTTAATAAGTACTCAACACTTCCCATGTTCCAACTTGGGAAACACAGGGTCAGCCAAAACCATCCATCTCTAAGAAAATTCTGGGTGCCATCTTCTCGGTATTGTGCCATTAAGTAGTCTTATTCAGCCACAAAGTTTCTTAACTTTTTCTGCTCTAAACTGTGCAGGCTGAACTTTCAACCTCTCCTTATACCTCATGTTCTCCAGCCCCCTGGCCATATTAGTCACCTTTTCATAGACTCATTTCAGAATGACAATGAGCTTCTGTAATGAGAAGACCAAAACTGGACATGGTAACCCAGATAAAGTCCTGCAAGTACCAGACAGAGGAGAAGGGTCACTTCCCTATTGTAGGTGCCGGCTACACAGTTAGTAATAGTGCCCAAGGTGTGGGTGGGTGACTCTGCCCAAGGGCGCGTTGCTGTTGCATCCACTGCTGTTGTATTGTGTTTGTTATGTCTAAACGTTCAGTTAAGTTTAATCTCCCGTCCTCTGATATTCTCCAAGATGGCTCCCGTGGAGCCCAAAATGGCGGGGACCGCATGGCGCGTCCCGCTAAAACCTTTTCTTCTCCCCACAATCCCTTTCGTTCCCTAAACAATCCCTTCAATTTTCCAGACTCCTCCCCTTACCCCTCCTCTATCCCTCTTACCGCCCCACCCCCGTCTCCTCCCATTTCTCCTCCCTCCGCGACTCCTCCTCCTCCGGTGTCGGTTCTGCCCTCCTACCACGCCCTGGAGGCGGAGACGAAAATACCACCTGTCCCCGCCCCCATCCCAGGCCACTCCTCTTCCTCTCCCAGTTCCGGTTCCCACGCTCCCCCTTCCGGTTCCCATGCTCAAGCGGGTGCTGGGGGGGGGGCTGGGGGCCGGGGCCCGGAGCCGATCCCTGTTATATCAGCGGCTCCGGTCACTTACCATCCGGAGAGGGAGGGAGCGGCCCAAGTCCAATGGACCCCCTTCCCACACCAGACCATCAAGGAGTTGTGTAAGGCCCAAAAGGATTACTCCCGGGAGAGCAAGTACTTCCGGGGAATCCTGAGGGCCACACTCTCCAATTCGGTGGTCACCCCTGCGGATCTGCGGCGACTTTTTTCATGCCTCCTCAATCCCACAGAGTACATCATGTGGGAAAGTGCGTGCCAAAAAGAAGTTGTTAAATTATTACCCTCTTTATGGGAAAATCCACGCACC
>NW_024516763.1:0-315 GCF_017590135.1 Pyrgilauda ruficollis | reverse complement strand
GGGGGAGGGGCGGGGTGGGGGAGGGGCCGCTTGCGCCCCACGTGGTAGCTGCGGTGCACCTTGAGCGCCCGCGAGGTGCCGAAGCCACGCCCACACTCCGGGCAGCGGTGCCAGTCGCGGGACACGCCCCCCGGAGGGGAGGACACGCCCACTCGGGGTAGGGACACGCCCACCGCCGCGGAAGGGGCGGAGCTGGAGGGGTCGGGGTCGGCCCCGCCCCCGAGGGCGCAGGGGGGCGGATCCGGGAAGGGGCGAGGCTCCTCCCCCAGCGGGGGGCGGGTCCGGGCACCTGTGGGGGAGGGGCGGGGAGAGGAG
>NW_024516762.1:0-315 GCF_017590135.1 Pyrgilauda ruficollis | reverse complement strand
TCAGTGCCACCTCAATGTCCCCATCTCCATGTCCCCACTGATCTCAGTGTCACCTCCATGTCCCCCAACCCACCAATCCGGGTGTCCCCTGCTGTCCCCACCCCGGTGTCCCCCCCGATCTTGGTGCCACCCCAATGTCCCCATCCCTGTGTCCTCATCCATCTCGGTGACACTCCCATGTCCCTCATGGCCATCTCAGTGCCACCTCCATGTCCCCATCCCTGTGTCCCCACTGATCTCAGTGCCATCTCAGTGTCCCCAGTGATCTTGGTGTCATCCCCGTGTCCCCACCCCCGTGTCCCCACCCCCGTGTCC
>NW_024516761.1:0-316 GCF_017590135.1 Pyrgilauda ruficollis | reverse complement strand
ACCCAGAATCACCCCAAAATCACCCCACATCTCCCCCAGAATCACCCCAGTCACCCCAAAACAGCCCCAAATCAAACCCAGAATCACCCCAAAATCAAACACAGACACACCCCAAAATCACCCCAAAATCACCCCCTGTCACTCCGAAGTCAAACTCCAAAATCACCCCAAAACAGCCCCAAAATCACCCCCAAAATCACCCCAAAACAGCCCCAAAATCACCCCCAAAGTCACCCCAAAGCAGCTCCAGGAACAGAAAAATCACCCCAAAATCAGCCTAAAATCACCCCAAAACTGACCCCCCTGCCACTCCTTA
>NW_024516760.1:0-316 GCF_017590135.1 Pyrgilauda ruficollis | reverse complement strand
GTGTTTTTAGTGGATTTGGGGTGTTTTCAGTGTATTTCGGGGTGTTTTTAGTGGATTTTGGGGTGTTTTCAATGGATTTTGGGGTGTTTTCAGTGGATTTTGGGGTGTTTTTAATGGATTTCGGGGTGTTTTCAGTGGATTTTGGGGTGTTTTCAGTGGATTTGTGCCCCCACTGACCCGGAACCTCCTGCGGAGGCGGCTGTTGAGGCCGAAGTCGTCCTTCCAGGCGCTCTGGGCCTCCTGCAGCCGCGTCAGCGCGGGGGCCGCGCGCTCCAGGACCCCCCGGTCCGACACGCCGTGCTCCAGGCGGAACATG
>NW_024516759.1:0-316 GCF_017590135.1 Pyrgilauda ruficollis | reverse complement strand
CCTTCAGAAATCCCTCCCCTTTTCCAAACCTCATTTTCCCTTGCTCCTTCCCGTTTTCCAAACCCAGTTTTTGGAGGAATCCTCCCCTTTTCCAAACCCCATTTCTCCATAAGCTCTCCCCATTCCCAAGCCCATTTCTCCCTGTCTCTCCCCCATTCCCAACCCTGTTTCTCTCCCTGTTCCCAAACCCATTTTTCCACAAACCCTCCCCATTCCCAACCCCATTTCTTCCCCCATTTCCCCCCATTTCTCCACATTCCCAACCCCATTTCTCCTGCTCTTTCCCCCCATTCCCAACCCCTTTCCCCATTCCCAA
>NW_024516758.1:0-316 GCF_017590135.1 Pyrgilauda ruficollis | reverse complement strand
ACCCTCCAATTACTCTACCAACCAAAATATGCAAAGTGAGGTTTTCACACCCACTCGAATTGGGCATCCATCATAAGACAGAATCCAGCAATCAAATGCTCTCTTTACAAAGGATTTACAATGCAGAAAAAGATGCAAAAGGCACACCCATCTTCATCACCTGCACTCACATCTGGTTACCTCAAGCATGCCAAAAGTTAAGGCTGCCTCTCAACTCTCCAGTGCAATTGCTGTCGTATTCCAGAAGTTCTTTAGGACTTAAATAACTCCAAACTCAAATCTAGTGGATGCAACTTCATTGTACGATGCCAAAAAA
>NW_024516757.1:0-316 GCF_017590135.1 Pyrgilauda ruficollis | reverse complement strand
CCCCAGGCACTCCCAGTACAGCCCAGTTTGTCCTCAAGCTGCTCTCAGCATCTTTTAGTGGCCTTTGTCCCCTCCTGGTACCCTTGGTCCCTTCCCAAGTGCTCCCAGTAGCTCCCAGTATAAACCAGTATGCACAAGGATGTTCCCAGCAGCCACTCCCAGTTCATCCCATTCCATCCCCAGCCTGTTGCCACCATCCTTCGGTGCTCCCAGAGCCTCCCAGTATAGACCAGTGTGTTCTCAGTGCTCTTTTACTTCCTCCCAGTCCATCCCAGTCTCTCACATCGCCCTCAGCACCCCCCAGACCCATCCCAGT
>NW_024516756.1:0-316 GCF_017590135.1 Pyrgilauda ruficollis | reverse complement strand
CAGTTTGGGTCTATGTGAGATATGGAAAATAGACTACAAGTCCTTTCAAGAAATCAGAAAGAAAGCAATATGTGCTGGTTGGGGTAGAAGTAGTTTAAGGTCTCATTCAGGCTGAAGCAGCAGCATGGGCTACTGGAGAAAGCATGGTAAAAGTGCTGAAGAGATAGCTCAGGTATTAGCCGAAACCCAGGTCTATCCAATCTAACAATAATCACTTTACTGCTGAGGTGATCCAAGAATGGGCAAAAGATGAGGAAATTCAATGGATATTTCATACCCCCTACTATCCCCAAGTGTCCTAGGTTACAATATAAAG
>NW_024516755.1:0-316 GCF_017590135.1 Pyrgilauda ruficollis | reverse complement strand
GACCCAACGCTGTCCCAGTGGTGTCCCGGTGACACCAGTGATGTCCCCATGACCCCTCCATGTCCCCACGCTCCAACCTTGACCATGATGACCCAACGATGTTCCCATGTCCCCTCAATATCCCCATGACCCAGTGATGTCCCCACGCTCTAACCTTGACCATGATGGCTCAACAATGTCTCCATGCCCCCTCAATGTCCCCATGACCCCTCAATGATGTCCCCAGGCCCCTCTGGTGTCCCCACACCCCCTCAATGTCCCCCTGGTGTCTCCCTGGTGTCCCCCTGTCCCCCAGTGTCCCCATGTCCCCCCAGTG
>NW_024516754.1:0-316 GCF_017590135.1 Pyrgilauda ruficollis | reverse complement strand
AAAGTTGGGGAAAAAACAGGCAAAAGAAGGGGAAGGGGAAAAAAGAGGAGAAAAACGGGAAAAAAGGGGAGAAAAAGGAGAAGAAATGACGGGGAAAAGAGAGGAAGAAGGGGGAAAATGGGGGAAAAAAAGGTGAAATCGGGCAAAAATGCCGAGTTCTGCCCCTTCCCGTCCGTCCTTCCCACAGGGACTCACCCACTTGCTCTTCATCCTTCCCTAAAATGAATAAACGAGTTAATTAATTTCCCTGGGATTAATTGTTGGTGAAGCTCCGAGCGGAGCAGAATTTGGGAATTTCGGGAATTTCGGGAATTTC
>NW_024516753.1:0-4110 GCF_017590135.1 Pyrgilauda ruficollis | reverse complement strand
TGCAGGCCCTGTGCCTGCTACAGGGGTGAGCTGCAAAAAGCAGTGAAAGGAAAAAAAAACTCTTGAGAAACCACTTTGAAAGGAAGTCCCCCTCTGCAACACACTGGGCTAGAATAAGCAACCTAACAATCCTTACAAAACCAGTGGGGTCAGGCAAAAGGTTGCAGTTTGGTTCCTAAGAACCCAGATTTTCTGGAAATTGCTAGCAATTACTGATATTACACAGATACACAATACACACACAAATACACAATACACACAGAATAAACAATTACACAATACGCAATACACAATTAAAAGAGCTCTTTTTCTTACCTCCTGCAGGGTTCTGGGACCATGGCTCCTCACCTCAGGCCGTTGGAGGGAAATTATTTTTAAAAGTTGCCAGCAGGAAAGAATTCCTCGCAAGATGTTTTCAATCCAGTCTAGAGGAAAGCTACAAGGTCCCAGTCCCATCTGGGGTGTCAGAAAACTCATGCCGTAAATACCTAGAAATGAAACAACACACTTTAGAGACAATATTACTATAGTAGGTAATATAAAGGCTGGTCTTTATTGGAGGCCTCCAAGGGGCAGATATGGAAAAGGTCTAAATGCCCACCCCCACATGGGGTGAATACATTTTTGTAAGTTTAGCAAATTAGCATAACTGACAAAAAAATCACCAGAGACATAAGTGGTGAGGTAATTCCCCCTTTTGCTTCCACCTCTTACTGTAGCCCCTGTTTAGATAGGAACTAAACTTTGTTTATGGAAATATGTCTTGAAGAGCTGGTTTCAACCTTGGTTCCCAGGAAGAACCAAGATAGGATAGTGTTGCCATCTTATTGCAAAGGTTTCATACATTCTTGGTGATTTCTCATGGGCAGCTCCTCACAGCACTGACTCCTCCTTCTTCTCAGCACAGCCAACAAACTCCATCCAACCTTCTCAACCAGCCAACCTACTCTTTTATAATACCCATCCTAATTGGATCCAGCTGTGGCCTATTAAGGGCAGGCCTGTTCCTAATTCTTGATAATTAGCACAGCTGTAACTCTTTAGGGGTGAGATTACCTTCACCACTATCTCTGTTCTCTTACATTCTATCCACAGGATAGGGGCCTTGAACTCCTGGGTTTGGAGCCTCTGGAATGTGTTTTGTCTTTCTGCCTATCATGGTAGGGAAAAGGTGGGGAAAAGTACTGGGCCTAGCTATGAACTATATAACTATACAACAATAACCTACAAATATATGTGTAAATAATATAGAGAATATATAAAAGCAAAAAGGCAAAAATCAATTCAGCATCACTATGACTCAAAAAGCGCAACCAAATCCTCCATCCTTTCCCCACTCTCTTTATATTTTAAACACCTTTGTGCAATTAAACATGCAGAACAACTCCTTTTATGTCCTCCCTTTCCTTCCATTTTGCAATCTTTCTCCAAAGCTAACACTAAAAGTATCCCTTTGGGCCATATTAAAACCACATTCCCACTGCAACTCAGGATGATCCCTTAAGTAGAAGAACATATTCAAAAACACAACCTCATCCCATTTACCCTCTCTTCACGAGAACAACATTAGCTGTAAGGTGTTATAGTTAAGGGTCCCAGTTGGTGGACAGTTTTCCCCATCATCTAATTTATAAAGGGTCCACCACTGATTGCAATATTTAATAAGGGTTTTCTTGTTCTCCATTCCCCCTGGGGCCCGTCTTATCTTTTTCTGCTGTTGTGATGTGCATCCCAAGGGTGTCTGATCTATTAGCTTGCTAGCTGATGCCCCCATCCTCTCTTTATTTCCTCTTGCACTCTCCTGATTTTTGATGATATTTAAGTCACCACACTGAACACTATGTATTATTGTTTTCCTTCCCCTCCTTTTCCTTATTCCTTTCATGCCACAGTTGTTACACACAGGGCTCCCTTGGGCTGCCTTGCACCAATATTTCCTCCCACAGTTGTGGCAACATATATAGACAAAATGGCCACAATCTCTATGTCCCTTATAACGAGGGATCAGAGGGTTCCAAGGGGGATAAGGCATCAGTCGCTTCACTTTTCTCTGTCCATTTCCGTCACCAGAGCATGGAAATACAGATAGAGCTACAGCACTTGTTTCGTATCAGGTGATATGTTTCATGTGTGTCAGTTTCATTCTGTTCTTTCTCACCATGCTTTGTCCTTCACCAGACAGGTCCCTCTTAGGACAATGGAAACGGGGTTCTAGACTCCCACTTGCTTCATGCCTATGGCATGTCTCTTTCACACTTTCATTCACACTCTTTCACACAACATAAGAGGGTATTTAGGGGGGTATTACCCTAGCATCTAAACCACAGCAACCCACAACTGGACAAAACTCCCAAGCAGGTTGCCACTGTTCTATATCTTCCAAAACCTGTTCACAATACCCTGACTTCTGCAGATGTTTAATCAATTTCTGCTTCCACCCAGCAAACTCATAACACTCTTTCCCTGTGGGATTGCGTTTCTAGTTCTCTATGAGAAGGTGATGCAGGGCTGAGCACATTCCCTTTCATAGGCAAGGAATAAATGATGTTGCACTGACAGACTTAATGCATGAACACACACAATATAATACCAGATTTAATTAAAAAACCCTAAACCAGCTCCCAGTCTGAATTCTAGCCACATTTAATTAATACAAGTAAGTCTACCACTCCCAACCTGCAGGACTTCAACCTGTGTTGGTGGGACTCTAACCCACTCAGGGGACTCTAACCCCTGACCCAGGACCACGTAAATGAGACTTTAACCCACTTGTACAATCCACCTGTGGGACTTTAACCAACACCACATGAACGAGCCATGTAGGTGGAACTTGCTGTCTTATAAATGTTACAAATGCAGAAATATTATTAATGCATTTTTCATATGACACACCTCAAGTCCTTGTCTATCCCCACGTAGATCCCAGGTCTGTGGAGTCTCCCAGTCAGGCTCAAAAGAGCCTGGGGCGCCCAGGTGAGTCCTCTGGCCCTGGGGTCTTGCAGCCGCATAGAGGGTCTCCTGCCTGGCTTGCCAAACAGCAACAAAGGTCAACAGACAAATAATTCTTGTCTGTTAAAAATTTGCTAATTAGGCCAGCTGAGAGAACATTTGAGCCCATGCTCTACAAAATGATTCTCTGTTCCATATAGATTTCAGTGGGTTTATATAGCATTTTTACTATATTTCCTTATTTCCTTTTTTGGTTAGTATTCAATAAACATCAGTTATGTATACATTGCATCAAGCGACTATATTTTTAACTTACTGTTCATGCAAAACCAGCCAATCTTCCTTATCTCTTCCCTGCACAGGGGTAGGTATACAGCTTGTAGTAATTGGGAGTGGGGCTGCGGCTGAGCCTCATCCTTAATGGGCTACAACTGTGAAAAACAGGTGAACAGTATTGAAAGCAATGAGACACGGAGTGCTGAGGTGTACTGACCAATCACAAAAGGGAACAGAAGGCAGACAGGTGAAATGCATGAATGATGAGGAGTATAAAAGGTTGGGCTAAAGAACAAGAAGGGCAGACACTTGAAGCCTTCTGATGTGATACAATGTTACTCTGTATGGGTAGATGCCTGAAGCCTTCTGAAATTGTATGGTGATACTCTGTGTATTGTGGTTGTCTCGACTGTGGCATGTGCCGTGGCATATGCTGCGACAGGGTATAGGTATGCATTATATCCAGCTGCTTGTCTCCCAGTTTTGCTTACTAAATTTCCTGCCCATTGGTAGATATTCTGGTATACTGAATTTAAAGTCTTTATTTTGTTAGGTTATAGTCATGTCAATACTTTAATTCACGTGTTAATTACAAGCTCCTGGTTTTACCTCCTGCCACAGCAGCAGCAGCCTCTGAAGCCCTGGAAGGGTGCCCAGCAACAGTATCCCCAACACAGAAAGAGGGTCTGATATGGCCCACCTTGCCTGCTTCATTCTCACACTGCTTCACGCTGCTGCAGGATGCGATGGCAGTGCAGCCGTGCCACTTGGCTGCTCAGCCCAGTTCTGGTGCATGGCTGTGGGCTGGCTCTGTAGGTTTTATGATGTTCTTCAGGAGGGCAAGGATCTGTTCAGCATATTTGATTTGATTACCTTGAGTGTTCA
>NW_024516752.1:0-316 GCF_017590135.1 Pyrgilauda ruficollis | reverse complement strand
TCCGAGGGGGTTTGGGGGGTCTCTGAGGGGATTTCGGGGGTCTCCGAGGGGATTTGGGGTGCCAGGAGCTCTGTCGCGACAGCCTGCCAGGAGGGGCTCATCTGCACCTGGGCACGGCCCGGGGTCTCTGTGAGTCTGGGGAGGGGTCTCTGAGGGTGTCTGGGGGTCTCCGAGGGGATTTGGGGTGGTTTAGGGGGGATTTTGGGTGGTCCCAGCATCACCAGGACCATATCGCGACAGGCTGTCGGGACAGGTTCGTCTGTCCCCGGGGGCGACCCGAGGGTCCTCGTGAGTCTGGGGGCGTCCCGGAGGGGAT
>NW_024516751.1:0-316 GCF_017590135.1 Pyrgilauda ruficollis | reverse complement strand
ACGGCGGGGGGCGGGGCCATAAAGCGGGGCCGGGGTCGCCAGCAGGGCCCGGGGGCTGCCAGCGTCCCCCCTGGGCCAGGCGCGGGCGGTGGAACCGGGACAGAGAGCCCTGCCCCGGGGCTGCACGGCTGGGGTGCAGGAGGGCTTCCGAGCTGTCCGCTCCAAATACAGCCAACAGCCGTGCTGCTTCTGCTCTGGGCGTACGGAAACGATTGGATTTATTTATTTATATAAAATGAAATCTGCATTTATTTTAGTTTATGTCTATGTAAAAGAAAGTCTATGTTTCATTTCTATGGATAGAAATTATTGGTTT
>NW_024516750.1:0-316 GCF_017590135.1 Pyrgilauda ruficollis | reverse complement strand
GTGTGGGGATCCCCTTTTTGGGGTGTGGGCAGTGGGGACCCCGATTTGGGGCGGGGCTGGGGGTCCCATGGGGATTCCCCTCTGGGGGGGTCCTGGAGACCCCGACCCTGACCTGACCCCCCCCACGCCGCAGGGCTGGGGAGGGGCCCGAGGGGTTTGGGGGGCGGTGGCTTTGGGCGGGGTGTCGCCGGGCGGTGACAGACCTGACCCCGGGCTGTCCCCGGGCTGTCCCGGGCTGTCCTGGGGTGTCCTGGGGTGTCCCCAGGGCTGTGACGTGGATGGCCCGGGCTGTCCCCGGGCGGTGACAGCGCTGTCC
>NW_024516749.1:0-316 GCF_017590135.1 Pyrgilauda ruficollis | reverse complement strand
GTCCCCCCCTCGCTGTCCCCCCACCCCCGGCAGTTCCCGGGCTAATTTTAGCCCCCGGCCGCATTCCCGGGCACCTCCCGGTGCCAGCGGGGTCGGACCGGGAGCACCGTGCACCCACCGGGCTGGGAGACCCCCAAAAAACAAACAACACACCCCAAAAACCCCGCGGGGGGCTGCAGGGGGGCTCCGCAGCCTCGGGGCAGCGCCCCCCCCTCCCAAAAACGAGCGGCCCCCCCTAAACGTGACCCGCGGGGGGTCCGGATGCGGGGGGTCCCCCTGGATTTGGGGGGGTCAGGAAGGGTCGCACACCTGCGTT
>NW_024516748.1:0-316 GCF_017590135.1 Pyrgilauda ruficollis | reverse complement strand
TCAACAACCACGGAATTCACTCAACAACCGCCACCCCCAGGGCAGGATTGTCCCTCCTCACCTTGGTACTCCAGCTTGAAGCCGGGTTTGTTCTGGGAGTGGTCGCTGTGGAAGTAGACGGTGGTTTCGTGGGAGGTGGACAGCAGGGAGCCGGGCAGCTCGGCGCCGCTGAAGCGCCCGATGACGCTGCTGGTGTCGTAGGGCCCGTTCCTGATCTCCACAAAGTCGTGGTTGGGCTCCGTGGAGAAGTTCAGGAACTGGATGTGGGCACCTGGAGAGGGGGAAGGAGGAGTTTGGCTCTAGAATTGCAGGTGAG
>NW_024516747.1:0-316 GCF_017590135.1 Pyrgilauda ruficollis | reverse complement strand
TTTAAAGGGAATAAAATTGGGAATTTGGGAGATAAAAGTGGGATTTTAAGGAATAAAGCGTGAATTGAAGGGTAAAATTGTGGCTTTGAGGGATAAAAATGGATTTTGGGGGGCAAAAAGTGGGAATTCGAGGGATAAAAGTCAGAATTCGGGGTGAAATGAGAAATTTAGGAGCTAAAAGTGGGAATTTGAGGGGTAAAAGAGGGAAATTTGAGGGGAAAAATCTGAATTTTGGGGGATTTTGGGGTTCCCAGGTGGATTTTTGGGGTGATTTTTGGTTTCCAGGCGCATTTTTTGGGCTTTATTTTGGTTTTTT
>NW_024516746.1:0-316 GCF_017590135.1 Pyrgilauda ruficollis | reverse complement strand
TTTTTTTTTTTTTTCCTTTCCTTTTGTGTTCTACTTCCTTAAAGTTACAGTCCCTGTTACAGGCATGATCACCATTCCTGCAGCCAGCCTGGCTGGAGCCCAGATTGTCCAAACAGGAGCCAACACCAACACCACCAGCAGTGGCCAGGGGACGGTCACAGTGACACTGCCAGTGGCTGGGAACGTGGTCAATTCAGGGGGAATGGTCATGGTAGGTGTGAAATTCCCACTGCTGCCTCTGGAGGCTGAGCTTTGAGGTGTTTGTACTCAAATCTAGCAGGATTTTCACAAGGGTAGGGATAGGATAGTGGGAATG
>NW_024516745.1:0-316 GCF_017590135.1 Pyrgilauda ruficollis | reverse complement strand
GGGGGGTCCTGGGGGGATTTTGGGAGGTTTAGGGGAAATTTTGGGGGGAATTTTGGGGTTTTAGAGGGAATTTGGGGAGTTCAGGGTGGTCCTGAGGGGTTTTAGGGGGGATTTGAGGAGGATTTGGGGTTTTTTGGGGTCTGTAAAAGAACATTTGGGATATTGGAGTGGGAGGGGTCACCCAAAACCCCCCAAAATCCTCCCAAAATTCCTCCCCCCACCCCAAAAAGATCTGCAGGTGAAATCTGAGCCGGGCTCGCCGAGCTCGTCCCGCAGCTCCGACTGCTCCTGCGCCTCCGAGCCCCAGATTTGGGTA
>NW_024516744.1:0-316 GCF_017590135.1 Pyrgilauda ruficollis | reverse complement strand
GGGGGGGGGGCTTGACTAGGATGTCAACAGCAAGGTCAAAACTCAGCAGCAGCACGCCAAGGGACCAATAGCTTCTCCTCCCCCTGCTCGGTCGTTGTGAGCAAACCCCAACGTCAGCAGAATCTAGGCCAAGCGGGCCCAGCCCCGGCTGCTTCTGGGGCCTGGCAGACCTCAGCTTGTCCTGAGCTGGTGGCAGGGCAGGGCTTAGTAACAGTCAGATGTTAGCAGCCACAGCTGCGGCTCAGCCCAGCTCTCACAATCAGTTAGTACAGGCAGGGGTCGTGATGGTTCATTTTACCAATCTCAGAGTGCAAAA
>NW_024516743.1:0-316 GCF_017590135.1 Pyrgilauda ruficollis | reverse complement strand
TTGCAAAAAGCCAATATTATAATATGTGTCTATAACAGGCTCCACCTGGGGATGAATTTCCTGCCTTTTTCCTGCTCATTCCATGTCTCCTGCCTTGGCAGGGATGAATTTCGGATGAATTTGGGATTAATTTCTTGCCATTTTCCTTCTCATTCTGTGTCTTCTCTCTCTCAGCAGGGATGAGTTTGGCATGAATTTCCTGCCATTTTCCCCGCTCATTCCATGTCTCCTCTCTCTTGGCAGGGATGAATTTGGGATGAGTTTGGGATAAATTTCCTGCCATTTTTCTGCTCATTCCGTGTCTCCTCTCTCTCGG
>NW_024516742.1:0-3937 GCF_017590135.1 Pyrgilauda ruficollis | reverse complement strand
CTGCTCACAGGGTCCAAAAGCTTTGATACATACCCCACCAGCTTCTTAGCTTCTGCCCAATCCTGTGTTAGTACTCTATGGGCAGTATGACTACTAACATTCACAAATAACTGAAATGGCCTTTTTACATTGGGAAGGCTCAATACTGGAGCTGCCACAAGCATTTCCTTTAACTCTTTGAATCTCTCCTCATCTTGCTCTGTCCATTTTACCCTATCAGTAGTAAGTTTCTCATACAGGAATTTTACCTTTTCACTATATCCCTCAATCCACTGTCTGCAATACCCTAGAAGTCCCAGCAGCTGCCTAATCTCTCTTTTTGTCCATGGGGAGGGTAAAGCAACAATTCCTGCTACTCTTTCAGGGTCTAATTTCTTCTTCCCTTTTGTTAACCAATGTCCCAGATATTTAACCTCAGGCTCAGTAAACTGTAGGTTTGATTTTGAAATCTTTAATCCTTTATCCCCTAAGAAGTTTAGTAACGCTATGGTACTTGCTCTTACACCTTCGTCTCTTGGACCAGCCACCAATAGGTCATCTACATATTGTAATAATTTAGTCCCTTCTGTTGGCACAAATTGACTTAATAATTGTTCAAGAGCCTGGCCAAACAGATTTGGTGAATCTACAAACCCCTGAGGCAAAGATGTCCACCTGAGTTGCTGCTTTCTGTTTGTCTCTGGGTCTTCCCATTGGAAAGCAAAATAGTCCCAACTATCTTTAGCTAAGGGACAGGTCCAAAAAGCATCTTTGAAGTCTATCACACTATACCAGGTATCTTCAGGAGAGATATTATTCAGCAAGGTGTAAGGATTTGAGACTGTAGGAAATAGTGTTTTAGTCCTCCTGTTCACAGCTCTCAAATCTTGTATTAACCTATAACTACCATCAGTCTTTCATACTGCCAGGATAGGAGTGTTATGCCTAGACATGCACGGTTCTAGAGTTCCCTTTCTTATTAGTTCTTCTATCACAGGTTTCAATCCTCTCCTCCCTTCCATAGGTATGGGGTATTGCTTGATTCTAATAGGATCTTCTGGTCTCTCAATTTCAATGTGGATCGGCTCTATTCCTAGCCTTCCAGCTTCCCCTTGGGTATGCCAGACTCGAGGATTTATTTAATCTTCATCTTCTGTGGTTAATTTATACAGACTTACCATAAGTTGGGACTCCTGCATGATCAAGCTTATTCCTAGAGCTACCATTAAGTCTCTTCCGAGCAGATTATAATCTGCCTCTTCAACCAGCAGCATATTCCCCAAGCAAAACCTCATTTCTGATTCTATTTCTACATCTTTAATCACAGGTACTTTAAAGGGCTCACCCTTTGCCCCAATTACCATCATAGTGTCCTTGCTTTTAGTGCACCCTGGTGGCAACCGCTGAACAGTACTTTGCTCAGCTCCTGAATCTACTAGGAATGTTAGTTCTTGGTTTTGGGGTCCTATTTTTAGCTTTATCAAGGGCTCTCTGGATGTTCTGGACCCTAAATTAAAATGCCCCTGACACCTCTAATCTTCCTGGAAGATTTTTTCATCTTTCATTCTCTTTTTGCATTCTCTCTTAAAATGTCCATTTTGTTTGCAATAAAAGCACTCCAGGGTATATTTCTGGCTGTTTGAGTACCTCTTCTGAGAGGCATTCTGTCTCCTCTGAGGCAGGTGGCTCTGTGTTGGTTTTGCAGAGTCTTGAGCCCATTCCTGTTTTTGGGCTTCCCTAACCGCTGCTACCAACACTTTTGCTTGGGCTTTCTGCTGTTCCTCATCTCTCCTCATATAAACCCTCTGCACCTCTCTAAGTCCTGCAATCTTTTCTCCTGCTAATTTTCTATTTTCTCTAGTTTCCTCTGTATATCCTCCCATGATTTTGCAATAAATTAAGTTTTTAACAGGATCTTCCCGATTGGGGAATCGGGGTCCGTCCCTGAGTACATCCGGAGACTTTTTTCTCAGCCTTTCTAACCACTCGGTGGGTGTTTCATCCTTCCTCTGGCATTCTCCAAATACTTTGCTGATATTCTGCCCTTTTGGTACCTCCCCCCGTACGCCTTGTATTACCATATTCCTTAGTTCTATCATTTTCTGTCTGCCTTCCTCTGTCTGGGTGTTCCACATCGGTCTCTGGTCAGGCCATCCTCTGGTCACCTCACACTCCCTGGGGGTTTCTACGTTCCCAATCTCTTATCGCGGCTTGCCTTATCATTTCTCATTCCTCTTTGTTGAACAATGACCTCAGTATAGCATTAATATCATCATACGAGTATATGCTATTTCCCAGGAATTCATCCAGTCTATCTGCTACCCCCAATGGGTTGTCCATCAGTTTTCCCATTTCTTTCTTGAAGGTTCTTACGTCCCTGGTATTAATCAGTACATTTTCCTATCTGATGATTCCCAGGGCAGTGGGCATGTCTCTTAAAGGAAGGAGATTATGCTTGTCTTCCTCGCTCTCACTATCATCATTACTTACCTTCCTTGTTTTGTGCCACGTCCTGCTGGCTGGGGGGAGAACCGGTTTCCCTGGTGGGAAGGGTTTGCCTTTTGTTTTCTGCCGGCGGTCGTGGGAGTGGGGGCTGAGAATAATCCTGTGGATACTGTAATGCCTAAGCCTGCCCTTGTAAGAACAGAACTTCTGGAGGCCGCATGAAAAGTGGGGGTGCCTGTGCTTGTGTGGGTTGGTGCGGAGGACCCATGGGTATGGGCAAAGGGACCTGAGCTTGCATGGGTTGAGGTGGAGGAGTTAGATACAGAGGTGGGAGGTTATCTTAAGGGTTCCCATGCTTCGCTCTGGGTCGCAGCACCCTTGTAAATTTTGATAGGGAATAATCCTGTACTAGCATATTCCCATAGTCTGGCGTAGTCCCTTTCCTCTTTATTCTGCAAACTCTTACTATCCACATGATCATGTAAAGCTTGGCAAGTCCATCTTTTGAAGGTGCCAAACACAGGCCAGACTAGATGTTTCCTAATCTCCTTACCTCCCCATATTTCTATGCAATAATGAATCATTTTATCCTTAGATTTCCTTCTCCTTTTGGGGCAATCCTCCCAATGTTCTAACATACACCCCAATGGGCTGTCTCTCGGGATCTTGCGTAAACCATTTCCTCGTTCCTTTACGGGTTTATCCTGGGTTTTCCCCTGAGCTTTACTTTTCCTCTGTCCCATCTTTCTTGGAAATACAGCAAACTATTTTTCTAGAGTCTCATTACTGTAACTCTGCGCTGAGTTCCAAAAAGGATCCTAAGTTCTAACCAGCACCATTTTTTTATGCCTACTCTTTGTTCAGTATTACCAGTCTACTAGCCTCACCGCGAACCAATCTGTGGGTTTTTCGGCTGGCAATGAGCTCTCTATTTTCTTCCATACCCGGACTTACCAAGTCCTGGATCAAAAAGGTTTACCAGTTTCTCTAACACCAGAGAACGTACCTTCCCTTTTTGATCCTGCCCATGATTGACCCCCAAACTCCCCGAGTTTCAGGCTTTACCCGTGAAAATGAGTTTTACCATGTTATGTCCGCTTCCCCTTTGACCGCCCACTTCCCTCTTGGGATAGTGGAACTGTGATCTTGGGGTCCACACTGGCTTTGTGATAGTATCACATCTCACACATGCGCTCAATCACACCTCACTCAACCACGCGATACTTACGGTCCTTTTTCCTGGGTGGATTCTTCGTGCACGTAGAGTTTTATGAGTGAAAAAAATAGGCTGCGCCATGGCTCCGGAGACTCTTCCCCTGCGTCTCTCTGAATTGTCTGAGAGCTTTTGGGCCCATTTTTATCCCCTCTTTGATTGTGGCTCTGGCTTTTAGTTCAAGATCCGATTGGTTCCACGGGGTTTCCCAACCTCATCAGGCCACTGAAGTCAGCTGGGCGCTGCCTGAATGGAGTAGGGGGTCCCTGGACCCCTAAATCAGATCATGTTGGGGTCACC
>NW_024516741.1:0-316 GCF_017590135.1 Pyrgilauda ruficollis | reverse complement strand
CCCGTTCCTTGTCCCACTATCCCGGTTGTTAACCCTTTCAGTCCCCAGTAAAAGCCCAATTCCCATTTCCTGTCCCACTACCCCGGCTGTTAACCCTTTCCGGGCGGTACCTGCGGCTGGGGCGGGGCCGCGGGGGGGGGCTCCTCCCCCGGGGGTCCCTCGGGCGGCGCCCTCGGGGGGGGCTGGGGGCCGGGGCCGAGCTTGGAGCGCAGCCAGAGCAGCTCCTCGGGGGACAGGATGGCGCCGGGGGGGTGCTGCAGGACGTGCTCCTTGAACCTGCGCCACAGGCGGGGTCACAGCCGGAATCGGGGGTCAC
>NW_024516740.1:0-316 GCF_017590135.1 Pyrgilauda ruficollis | reverse complement strand
AAAAAAAGACAGGCTTGGTTCAACACTGAAAAAGCCAGCAATACGTACTTCAGTGGAGGCTGTTCAATTGTGCGTGCAACATGGTGGCTTGAATTTAGGAGTGGGAGATGTATGTCATGGACATACATCTCCCAGAGAATAAGCTCCAAGAGAAGCTTTGTAAAGCAAACTGTGTGAAGTGGAGAATAACAGGAGGACATAGCGTTGTTACGTGGATAGAGGATGTGGTGTAATTCTGAGCCTGGTGTCAAGGGCTTTTTCACATAGAGTACTGCACATTTATTGTGCGTTTGGAGAAGATAAATTAACAAAAGAA
>NW_024516739.1:0-316 GCF_017590135.1 Pyrgilauda ruficollis | reverse complement strand
CATTGCTTGGACTTTCCCAATTCCACTTACTTGGACTACTGACACGCCAGTAATGGTTAAGCAATGGCCTCTAAAAAGGGAAAGTCTCCTCCAGGCTCACCATCTGGTGAAGGAACAATTTCAACAAGGACATTTAAAATTATCGACAAGTCCGTGGAATACTCCAATTTTTGTAATCAAAAAGAAATCAGGAAAATTTCGCCTTTTGCATGATTTAAGAGCAGTGAACGAACAGATGGAGCCCATGGGGGCACTACAACCAGGCCTTCCTAATCCTGCAATGCTCCCTCAAGATTGGCCTCTTTTAATAGTTGAC
>NW_024516738.1:0-316 GCF_017590135.1 Pyrgilauda ruficollis | reverse complement strand
GACCCCTGAGTGACCCCTTGACCCCCCCAAATGACCCCTTGACCCCCAAGTGACCCCGGTGTGACCCCCCCCCAGACGTGCGAGGCGGCGTTCGCCACGCGTGACCGGCTGCGGGCGCACGCCGTGCGGCACGAGGACAAGGTGCCGTGCCACGTCTGCGGGAAGCTGCTGAGCGCCGCCTACGTCGGCGACCACCTGAGGGTGCACGGCCCCGCCCCCCGCGGGCAGGGCGTGGCCAGAGGTGGGGGAGGGGCCGGCGGGCAGTGGGGGAGGGGTTTGGGCGGTGGGAGTGGTCATTTGGGGTGGGGGAAGGGAG
>NW_024516737.1:0-316 GCF_017590135.1 Pyrgilauda ruficollis | reverse complement strand
GAAATGTGAGGGGAAAATGGAGAGAAAAGTGAGGGAATAACGGAGTGAAATGTGAGGGGAAAGTAGAGGAAAACATGAGGGGAAAATGGAGTGAAATGTGAGGGGAAAATGAGTGGGAAATGTGAGAGGAAAATAGGGGAAATGTGAGGGAATAGTGGAGGGAAAGGTGAGGGGAAAGTAGAGGAAAATGTGAGGGGAAAATGGAGGGAATAATGGAGGGAAATGTGAGGGAAAAAAGAGTGGGGAATGTTGAGGGGAAAACAGGGAAACGTGAGGGGAAAAAGGAGAGAAATGTGAGGGGAGAAAATGGCGGGAA
>NW_024516736.1:0-316 GCF_017590135.1 Pyrgilauda ruficollis | reverse complement strand
TGCTTTTCAGAGCAGCTAAAAGTGAGGAAGGCCCAGGCAGGCAGGAAGATGCATCCAGCCCCTGCTGCCTTGTGCATGGTCAGTCATTTTTTATCTCTGTCTTGAGCATCAGCAAAAGAGTGCCTCAGTCCTGTGGAGAAGAGTTAATGAAGGGTTGATGTGTACTGGCTGTGAATTGTGTGGTTGAGGAAGAAAGCATTACATAAATCAGTAACAACAATATAAATATGGGAAATTTTTTAAAGGGAAAACAAAAGAAGAGAAATGCTGAGGAAAGGGTGATTATAAGAAGGATTTTGAATTCAAGGTGGAACAG
>NW_024516735.1:0-316 GCF_017590135.1 Pyrgilauda ruficollis | reverse complement strand
AGGTGGATCTCTGCTCCACCATGGACTGCAGGGGGATAGCTGCCTCTCCATCATCTTCTCTGTGGGCTGCGGGGGAAATCTCTGCTCCAGCAGCTGGAGCACCTCTTCCTTTTCTTCTGCATTGACCTTGGGATCTGCGGAGCTCTCTTGCTCACTCATCTCTCTGGCTGCTGTTGCACAGTTGGTTTTTTAACACCTCAAATCGTTCAGTAGTTGTGTGTCTTTAACACAGTTTGTATTAAGCTTCCCAGGGCTCGTAGCTGGTGACTGTTTCATAAAAGTTTGGTTTCTGTGCCCGTGGCATTTTATAAAGGTG
>NW_024516734.1:0-316 GCF_017590135.1 Pyrgilauda ruficollis | reverse complement strand
TTTCCCATTTTTGGGATATTTGAGATAAAATCTTAGAGTTTCTTCCTGCTTTTTTTTCTTGTTTTGGGATATTTGGGATAAAACCTTGGGAATTTTTCCCGTTCCAGGCCCTGGATGGATTTTTCTTCATGTTGAACAGGGAAGGGTTGGATCCCGTTTGTGTTGGAGAAGACGACGGGATATTTGGGATGAAACCTTGGAATTCTTTCCCATTTTTGTGATAGTTGAGATAAAATCTTGAAATTCTTCCCCACTTTCGAGATATTTGAGATAAAACCTTGGAATTCTATCCCATTTTCGTGATATTTGGGATAAA
>NW_024516733.1:0-316 GCF_017590135.1 Pyrgilauda ruficollis | reverse complement strand
GGTGTCCCCGGGGGTCCCTCGGGGCTCTGCCCGTCCCGGGGGTCCCCCCGGGGGTCCCTCGGGGTTCAGGGCTATCCCCGGGGGTCCCTCGGGGCTCGGGGGTCTCGGGGCCGTCCCGGGGTCCCCCGGGGGTCGCTGACCCCCTGCCCGTGGCGCAGGGTGCGGCTGAGCAAGCGGCGGGCGCGCGCCGGGGTGCAGTCGGGCACCAACGCCGTGCTGGTGGTGAAGCACCGCGACATGAACGAGAAGGAGCTCGAGGCCCAGGTGGGATTTGGGGAGCGGTCCCGGCCCCCAGGACCCCCCCGGGACCCCCCCT
>NW_024516732.1:0-316 GCF_017590135.1 Pyrgilauda ruficollis | reverse complement strand
GCGGGGCGGGCCGGGGGCCGCGGGCGGCGCTGCTCGGGCCCCCCCGGCGCTGAGGGGCCGCGGGCGCTGCGGCCGCCGGGGCCGTGTCAACATCAACAGCCGCGACCTCCGACCCCGCGCGCGCTTCCGCCTCGCCCGCGCCGCGCCGCGCCATTGGTCGGCGGAGGAGGAGGAGCGTTGTGATTGGTCGAGAGGGAGGGGGAAGTCCCGCCTTTCGTCTCTCCGGCTTCGTGAGGGGGAGGCGGGATGGGGGTTGCCATGGTGATGGAGGGGGAGAGCGGGGATTGGGTGAGGCGGGGAGGGAGGGAGGTGATTG
>NW_024516731.1:0-4114 GCF_017590135.1 Pyrgilauda ruficollis | reverse complement strand
AAAATAAAACAAAAAATAAAACAAAATGTAATTTTAAAAAACCCACAACAATAAAATAAAATAATTTAAACAATTAAAAATTCAATTAATTCAATTAAAGGAATTCAATGAACCCCTTGGGAGCGGCAGGCTCGGCGCGATCCCAAATTCCCAAATTCCCAAATAAATTCCCAAATAATTCCCAAATAAATTCCCAAATTCCCAAATAAATTCCCAAATAAATTCCCAAATTCCCGGCCGGGCGTCCGTGGACGAGGAGCTTTAAAAAAATATCTCTGAAACATCTGAGCGTAAAAATAGACGGGAGCGGAACCCCGGGAGAGCCGCGGCGCTGCCGGAACGTTCTGGAAGCTTCTGGAAGCCTTGGCTGCGGACACGGCGCTCCTCGGGGCCCTGCCGGAGGTCCTGGGGGAGTTCCAGAGGTTCTGGAGGAGTTCCGGAGGTCCTGGAGGAGTTCTGGAGGAGTTCCAGAGAAGTTCCAGAAGTTCTGGGGAAGTTCCAGAGGTTCTGGAGAGGTTCTGGAGGTCCTGGAGGAGTTCCGGAGGTTCTAGAGAGGTTCTGGAGGAGTTCCAGAGGTTGTGGAGGAGTTCCAGAGGTCCTGGAGGAGTTCCGGAGGAGTTCCAGAGGTCCTGGAGGAGTTCCGGAGGTCCTGGAGGAGTTCTGGAGGAGTTCCAGAGGTCCTTGAGGAGTTCCAGAGGTCCTGGAGACATTCTGGGGGTTCTGGAGGAGTTCCAGAGGAGTTCCGGAGGTTCTGGAGGAGTTCTGGAGGAGTTCCAGAGGTCCTGGAGGAGATCTGGAGAAGTTCCGGAGGTTCTGGAGGAGTTCTGGAAAAGTTCCAGAGGTCCCGGAGAAGTTCTGGAGAAGTTCCAGAGGTTCTGGAGGGGATCCAGAGGGGTCCTCAGAGAAGTTCTGGAGATCCTGGAGAAGTTCCAGAGGTCCTGGATGGGGCCAGAGGGGTCCTTGGAGCCATTCTGGAGGTTCTGGAGAAGTTCCAGAGGTCCTGGAGGAGTTCTGCAGGTTCTGAAGGGGATCCAGAGGGGTCCTCAGAGCCGTTCTGGAGGTTCTGGAGAAGTTCCGGAGGTCCTGGATGGTTCTGGAGAAGTTCTGGAGGTTCTGAAGACGTTTTGAAGGTTCTGGATGGGATCCAGAGGGATCCTCAGA
Source organism: Pyrgilauda ruficollis (assembly GCF_017590135.1). Lineage (NCBI taxonomy): Eukaryota > Metazoa > Chordata > Aves > Passeriformes > Passeridae > Pyrgilauda > Pyrgilauda ruficollis. The sequence goes on along the minus strand of NW_024516731.1, from coordinate 2,953 downwards.
GCCATATTGGAGAGGTTCTGGAGAAGTTCTGGATGGGATCCAGACGGGCCCTTGGAGCAGTTCCGGGGGGGTTGGAGTGGATCCAGAGTTGTCCATGGAGCGGTTCTGGAGGCTTTGGAGTGGATCCAGAAGGGTCCTTGGAACAGATCCAGAGGTTCTGGAGGGGCTGGAATCACTCCAGATGGGTCCTTGGAGCGGTTCTGGAGAAGTTCCTGAGGTTCTGGAGCTCCTGGATTGACTCCAGAGGTGTCCTTGGAGCCATTCTGGAGCTCTTGGAGCGGTTCTGGACCTCCTGGATCAATTCTGGATCTCCCGGAAAGGTTATTGATCAATTCTGGACCTCCTGGATCAATTCTGGATCAATTCTGGATCTCCTGGAAAGGTTTTGGACATCCTTGATAAATTCTGAACCTCCAGGATCAATTCTAGATCTCCTGGAGAGGTTCTGGCTCAATTCTGGACATCCTGGAGAGGTTCTGGCTCAATTCTGGACATCCTGGAGAGGTTCTGGATCTCCAGGATAAATTCTGGACCTCCAGGATCAATTCTGGATCATTCTGGACCTCCAGGATAAATTCTGGATGTCCTGGAGAGGTTCTGGACCTCCAGGATCCGTTCTGAACCAATTCTGGACTCCAGGATCAATTCTGGATGTCCTGGAGAGGTTCTGGACCTCCAGGATACATTCTAGACCTCCAGGATCCATTCTGGACCAATTCTGGATCCAGGACCAATTTTGGATCTCCAGGATCAATTCTGGATTAATTCTGAACCTCCAGGATCAAGTCTGGACCTCCAGGATCAAGTCTGGATCTGCTGGAGAGGTTCTGGATCTCCTGGATTAACTCTGGATTGATTTGGATCTCCTGGAGAGGTTCTGCACCAACTCTGGACCTCCAGGACCAATTCTGGACCTCCAGGATCCATTCTGGACCTCCAGAATCAATTCTGGACCAACTCTGGCCCTCCAGGACCAATTCTGGACCTCCAGGATCCATTCTGGACCTCCAGGGTCAATTCTGGATCAATTCTGAACCTCCAGGATCAAGTCTGGATGTCCTGGAGAGGTTCTAGACCTCCAGGATCCATTCTGGACCTCCAGGACCAATTCTGGACCAATTCTGGATCGAGGACCAATTTTGGATCTCCAGGATCAATTCTGGATCCATTCTGGACCTCCAGGATCAATTCTGGATCTGCTGGAGAGGTTCTGGATCTCCTGGATTAACTCTGGATTGATTTGGATCTCCTGGAGAGGTTCTGCACCAACTCTGGACCTCCAGGACCAATTCTGGACCTCCAGGATCCATTCTGGACCTCCAGAATCAATTCTGGACCAACTCTGGCCCTCCAGGACCAATTCTGGACCTCCAGGATCCATTCTGGACCTCCAGGATCCATTCTGCACCAACTCTGGATGTCCTGGAGAGGTTCTGGATTGATTTGGATCTCCTGGAGAGGTTCTGGATCAATTCTGGACCTCCAGGATCCATTCTGGACCAATTCTGGGTCTTTCTAGACCTCCAGGATCCATTCTGGACCTCCAGGACCAATTCTGGACCAATTCTGGATCGAGGACCAATTTTGGATCTCCAGGATCAATTCTGGATCCAGTCTGGACCTCTGGGATCCATTCTGGACCTCCAGGATCAAGTCTGGATCTGCTGGAGAGGTTCTGGATCTCCTGGATTAACTCTGGATTGATTTGGATCTCCTGGAGAGGTTCTGGATCAATTCTGGACCTCCAGGATCCATTCTGGACCAATTCTTGACCTCCAGGATCAATTCTGGATGTCCTGGAGAGGTTCTGGATTGATTTGGATCTCCTGGAGAGGTTCTGGATCAATTCTCGACCTCCAGGATCAATTCTGAACCTCCAGGATCCATTCTGGACTTCCAGGATAAATTCTGGACCAACTCTGGACCTCCAGGACCAACTCTGGACCTCCAGGATCAATTCTGGATGTCCTGGAGAGGTTCTGGATCGATTTGGATCTCCTGGAGAGGTTCTGGATCAATTCTCGACCTCCAGGATCAATTCTGGACCAATTCTGGCCCTCCAGGATCAATCCTGGACCTCCAGGATCCATTCTGGACCTCCAAGACCAATTCTCGACCTCCAGGATCAGTCCTGGACCAATTCTGGACCTCCAGGATCCATTCTGAACCTCCAAGACCAATTCTGAACCTCTGGGATCCATTCTGGACCAATCCTGGACCTCCAGGATCCATTCTGAACCTCCAGGACCAACTCTGGCCCTCCAGGACCAATTCTTGACCTCCAGGACCAATTCTGAACCAACTCTGGCCCTCCAGGACCAATTCCGCCCCTCCCGAACTCCCCCTTCCCCACCATCCCCAACCCCACCTCCCCTCCATCACGACCCCACCTCGACCCCTTCCCCTTTCTCCCCCTCCCACTCCCCGGCCCTGCCCTTCGCCGCCGTTCCGGAACATTCCACCTGCTCCAGCTTGGAGCTGGACCTGCCCATGGAGCCGCCCTGCGAGCCGTTGGTCTGCGAGCACACGTGGGCCTTGCCCTTGGCCTTGGGCTGGTTGTTGTGGATCTTGTACTTCATCAGGAGGATGAAGATGAACACCAGCACCGAGGCCACGATGATGCCGCCGATGACGATGATCATGGTGCCGCCCAGGAACTGCGCCTGCAGCGAGCGGCACGGCCGCGCCTGCGCCCGCGTCGAGAAGCGCGAGCAGCCCAGCGGCCGCGTGGCCGGCAGCGAGCTCCGCGCGTCCGAGAACACGGCCAGCACGCACAGCTCGTAGTCGCGGCCCGGAGCCAGGTCCGACAGCGAGAACGAGGCGCTGGGGGCCGGGATCATCCTGCAACGGGAGTGGGAACGGGGTTTGCCATGGATTTCCACATTTTTGGGATTTTTTCCCATTTTTTTCCATATTTTTCCACATTTTTTCCATGTTTTTCAGCCATTTTTCC
>NW_024516730.1:0-316 GCF_017590135.1 Pyrgilauda ruficollis | reverse complement strand
TTTTTTCCCCATGAATCTGCTTCTTTTCACAATTTCCTGCATCCTGAAATAACACAGAGACATCCCACCTCGTCTTTGATGAGGGATAAAGCCAAATTCTTCTCAACCAGGTGTATCAGCCCCACATCCCTGCCAGTACCAGGAGGCTCCCAAGCTCTCTCCATTCCCAAGTTCAAGTCAATGTACACCTGGTCATCACCATGAGGACTTGGAGGAGGAATCAGTGCTAAAAACAGATCACAGGAATGAATTCCTGCTGTTGCTGAAGCTTCCATTTGTTACCTGCTCCTTCTTGTTCCTGTATAATTTTGTGTCG
>NW_024516729.1:0-316 GCF_017590135.1 Pyrgilauda ruficollis | reverse complement strand
TGGGACAATGCTTGCTGGGGAGAGGGTGGCAGGAGAGTCAAGGGGCCAGAGATGCTGTGTGAGGAGCTGGGAGCAAGGGCTAATCCTGCTGCCTTTGCTCTCCCTTTGCAGTGCTTCCCTTGTGCCACAGCAGTGACCAGCCCTCAGCCCTGCAGCAGCAGTTCTCAGAGTGGGAGTGCGACTCAGCGGTGCCACAAGGCACAGGTCAGTGCTCCCAATGGCCCCTCTTCCTTGGGGCTAAGGGCCTCAAGGAGGCTGTAGCAGGGCAACTCAAACCACATCCCCAAGAGAGCTTTGGAGAGACCTGAGATCCCCT
>NW_024516728.1:0-317 GCF_017590135.1 Pyrgilauda ruficollis | reverse complement strand
GGTGGAACTGACCTTGTCTGGGTTTTTTCCAGGCTGACAGGATTCCAGCTGCCCGCTCCCATCGTCAGCACTGGCCTGGTGCTGTCCCTGTGGCTCGTCAGTGACTACGCCGTGAGTGCCCAAGGCTTCCAGGCCAGCTACGAGGGTGAGTCCAGGAGGGGCTGGAATTGCACCTGAACTGGGCTTGGGAGGTGGGAAACTGAGCTGCAGAGTCTGCACCAGGATCTGGATAGCTCTGCCTCATTGTTGTGTAATTTAAATTTTTTTTTTTCAGCATTTAAATTGCTGGTTCCTTCCAGCAGAGTGGGATTTTTTTT
>NW_024516727.1:0-317 GCF_017590135.1 Pyrgilauda ruficollis | reverse complement strand
CTTAGAGCCCAAATATCAAAAGGTTTCATAGAAAAATGCAAGCCATATAAAACCCATAAAGAATAGACTTTCCAAACTGTACCCTAATGGTAGGATTCTGGAGAAGGAAGCACAAGCCTGGAGTCATGCTTATTTTTATGTCCTCTGTCTAAAAGGCCTAAAAGACATCGTGACTTGGCAAAAACCTATTATTGAAGAAGCCCATCATCTATATGAAAAACCCAGGTTATGAGAGATAGAGGAAAGAAACCTTTTAGTATCAAGTTAACTGCAATTTTTCAGATTTCCTGTGTTTTAAAGAATTTCAGGTTGTGATC
>NW_024516726.1:0-317 GCF_017590135.1 Pyrgilauda ruficollis | reverse complement strand
GCCTTGGACTTCTGAAAGGCAGAATATAACCCTTTTGGAGATCTGCTTGGAAAAATCCCATGGGAGACACCCCTGGAGAGAGCTGGAGTCCAAGAGAGCTGCTGGGCTCCAAGCTCAACAATGGTCTCTGCCAACAAGCAGAACCAGAGAGGGCAGGAGGCTGTGTGGTCGAGCAAAGAGCTCCTAACTTGACATAGACATGCAAAGCAGTGTACAGGAGGTGGAAGGAGGGGCAGATGGCCCGGGAGAACTACAGAAATTCTGTGTGACTCTGGAACAATGGGTTCAGGAAAGCCAAAGCTCATCTGGGGTTGAAT
>NW_024516725.1:0-317 GCF_017590135.1 Pyrgilauda ruficollis | reverse complement strand
CAGAGGGGTGTCCTGGGTTCCGACAGGGTGGCAGAAGGGCAGAAAGTGATGGAGGAGACGGTAGCAACTCCAAGCTCTTCTGGCAGTTTTCACTCCTTGCTGTGCTCTTGGGAACAAAGGGTAAGGAAAGATACAGGCAGCTTCACAGAAACTGAAAAAGTGGGGGTCCACAGCAGGGAGGACCACTGATTTAGGGCACCAACACTCTGCAAATCATCCATAATCGTCCATAAATAGCCACTCGGGCTTTACCATCCATAAACTGTAGCAGATGTGTCAGTAGAGTTGACAAGAGTCCCAAGCATGGTCCTTTTTGC
>NW_024516724.1:0-317 GCF_017590135.1 Pyrgilauda ruficollis | reverse complement strand
TTACAAAGTATAAAAGCACACTATAACCAATTACTAAAGATTTAAACCAAGAGGAGTTTGAAATCCAAAAGTGATGGGGAATTAACACAACTTTAAGTCTAATTCTCGCTCCACCCAATCTTCTGCCCCAGTCTGCATGATTTGTATTAAGTGGTTTGGGAATAGCCTGTTTCTCACTGGTTTATAGCATCGAATATCAGGGACAGGAACCAGCCAGGGCCACTGGGCAAGGTCACAGCCTAAGGGAGGGGGAATCATTTCATCCAGGCTCCAGCCCAGCCCTTGGAACTGAGCCCAGGAACTGCCCCTGCACAGGA
>NW_024516723.1:0-317 GCF_017590135.1 Pyrgilauda ruficollis | reverse complement strand
TCCTGCTGTATATTTCACCAAAGAAAATACCTGATATAAGCTGTATATAGTCCATGTTCTGTTTATCCTATGCTGTTCCCTAACATGGAGCTGTCTCAGCTGTGTCAGAGGCAGGAGAGCTCTCAGCTCCATAATGAACTTTGGTCCATCACATATTTTTACCCCAAACCTTATTTGCCAGCCCATTCTTCTTCAGTTACTGAAATCAGCATTTTCTATCATGTTCATCACTCAAGAGCACTTCAACTAGACCTGATTTTCTAATGTGACCTCTGAAACCTTAGGAAGGTCCTTGACAACTTCAAATGCTATACAAA
>NW_024516722.1:0-317 GCF_017590135.1 Pyrgilauda ruficollis | reverse complement strand
TCGGGGTCACCTGAGGGGATTTGGGGGAGATCTGAGGGATAGGAGGGGAAATTTTGGTTTTGTGGGGTCACTTGAGGGGAGATCTGAGGGGAAAGGGGGGAATTTGGGGGTCTCAGAGTCACTTGAAGGGAGATCTGCGAGGTAGGAGGGAAATTTGGGGGGGGTCTCGGGGTTTTTGGGGTCGTCTGAGGGGAGATCTGAGGGGAAGGGGGAAATTTGGGGGATTTTGGGGTCACCTGAGGGGATTTGGGGGATTTTTGTGGTTCCCTGGGGGGATTTGGGAGTCCTGAGGGGAATTTTGGGGGTCCCTGGGGGGG
>NW_024516721.1:0-317 GCF_017590135.1 Pyrgilauda ruficollis | reverse complement strand
AGCTACCTTCGCTACTGAGAGGCCCCTTTTCACCGAAAACTGCTTTAACCACCATATTTACTAAACAAAGCAAACATTCTGTTATACAAACGTGAACTACTGAACCTGTAAGTACTTAATGAAGCACCTAACAAATTAACTTTACACCACTCGAGTGGCCTTGTCCCTGCCTCTCTATGGTCACTTAGAAAAGCAATGGCCTCCTAAGCCACAGCAGAGGCTCAGCACCACACAGCCCTGGACTCACCACTTTATCAGCCTGGATGATAAAAATAAACCACTGGTACTGGTTTTATTTTTATAGTGGTACCCACTAT
>NW_024516720.1:0-4121 GCF_017590135.1 Pyrgilauda ruficollis | reverse complement strand
GGCCCGGCGGGAGCGCGCACCGCGCCCGCCCCGGCCATAAAGGGCGCGCGGCCGCCGCCGGGCCCGGGCAGGTGCCGAACCCTCGGCCGGGGCTGCGGCACCAGCGCGGGGAGAGGGAGCGTGGGCGCCGGGAACGGTCGGGGGGAAGGAAGGACGGGCCAGGCCGGGCCGGCGGGGAGGGGACAATGGGCCGAGCGGGTGTCACCCCCCGCGCACGGCTCGGCCGGAGCCCGGGAGCGGAACTCGCTCCCAGCGCTGGCCATCCGGCTTAATTCTCCATAGTGGATATAGGAGTCACCTTAGGGCTTGCAGCAGCTTTTCTGGTTCATTTTCCTGATCCCGTTATTAATAACAGCGTCTAAAACTGTGGTTTACCTTCAGATGCCCATTCCCGGGAGGAGGCTGCCTCATCTCAGGATGGCTGAGGACTTGCCGAGATGCCAGGCACGCAGCGGGGAGGCAGGGACGCACCAGCCGCTGCCTTTTGCCGAGCAGGAGGGCGACAAACAGTCAAGGCAGGAGCCAACATCTCCGGAGTGTGTGAGCCGATAACATCCTCCCCTTCTCGCAGGACACCCCCCGGAGCCCTGTGTCCCTGTGTCACCCTCACATGTGCACCGTGGCTGGAGTTTCTGCACCGGGGACTGGAGGAAACTTCTGTTATTTCATCTCCTGAGTCAACAGAACGGTTTAGCAAATAGAAGGCAAACCAGACACACCTATTAGCCTTTAGGTTTATTTAAGTTCACTGTGATATTGTGATATTTGAAAGAGGTTTCTAGTTTTAAGTTATCGTTTGAGTTGCTTTTTCATCTTAAACAACACGTACAGTCTAAAAACTGATTAGCTAATTCTGTGGCTAAAATATGAAAGTATCAAGCACTTTAGTCCTTGTTCCCATAGCATCAGAGACCCCCATCCATGCAGTAATAAAACAAGAACATATGACAACATATGGAATGCTCTCTGAATTCAGAACATTTTACACATGAACCGTCAGCATTGCAAATAAGAAACTAATCTCATTTTTTCTTCATTAACAGCAGTACCCAGTACCAGGACGTGCCATACATCACATGTGAATAAATTATTTATTCCCACTGTGTCAGGGCACACGCTTGAAGGGGTGCAGAAACTGAGACCAGCACTAAATGATTTGCCTAAGGCCACAGAGTGAGGTGGTGTCACAGTTTCTGGGAAGTAGCACTTCCTAGTCTTATCCCAAGTGACGTTTTTCCTCTCCAGCCTCACCACATTGCTGTGGGAATCACACACTTCAGTCCCTGTACCTTCGCATGTTTGTAATGCTGCACTTTGTTTCACTACCCCGTCATTTTCTTGGCAGAAAGATTCGAGTAATATAAATAAGTAATTAATCAGGGTCAGGTGAGATGGTGACAGCACACCTGGCAGTGCTCACTAAAATAAACACACAGGTGGATGGTGGTCATGAACTGCTTTCAAAATGAGCTGGGGGCAGGTTTTGCCCTCAGCAACCTCACATAGGGGCTATGCCCTTGAAAAGTGCCACCAAAGGCACACAAGCAAATTTGGCAGCTCTTCTGCTGAGGCACCTCCCAGGGCAGGAATAACATGGCCAGAAGCACCTGGCAGACCCACCCAGCTGCTGCCAATGCCTTTGGGAAGGTGCCACGCTGGAGGTGATGGCAATCACCTGAGTATAATCACCAAAATAAGATTAGAAGTAAACCTGGGGAGGGTCTTGGTGGAGATGAAAAGACACATTCAATTAAGTGAGCCTTGCACCTGGATCCAGTTTAGAAAGACAACCCAAGTATTTATTTAAGTGCTGTGTTTTAGAGGGAAGACAAACATAAGGCTCAAAGATTATCCTTGAAACAATATAATGCCTTTAATTTCACTTACCCACACCACTCATTGAAGGTCCTTCAGTTACAGAACCACCACGATAGTGATCGACAGGCAGCCCAAATTTCTGCACAGCATCTCAGGCAATCTGAAAAATTAACAGTCTGTGCACTGTGATCTTTCCATGTACTGCCACAAACAGCTGTGGAAGGGGCACTGACAGGGTACCCTTGGCAGGGTATTCATTTTCCAGGCTGTCACAGAGCCTCACAGGTGCGAGAACAAGGTGCTAAGGAAGCTCCTTTTGGCAGGAAGGGATGGGCAGCCCCTGAGCCAGGGGTGATTGTGCTGCCAGCCCAGCCCTGCCCCACAGCCCTGCTGTTCTCCTGCCCCCCTGCTGCAGCCAGCACTGTGATCATTCACTGCAGCCTGTACCACGGAGCAGATCAGACATTTACATCTGTCCCAGCCTTCCAGCTGTCTTCACACAGAATCCATGTGCCCAGACATGGATATATGCCAGGATCCTCTGCCTGCTGGTCTCTCTAGGAAGCAGGAGTCAGTCTAAGAGAAAAGAATATGGGTTATGACAAGAGGCCAATGCCATGGTGGTTTCCAGGTCTCCAAGTGCCCATTTGCTATCATTCCTTCTTTTCTTCATCATTCCTTCTTTTCCAGATTCATGGGAGCCTCACTGCAGCACACCCAATACAGGTCAAATCCTTATTCTTCTGTGGCACAACTAATTTCTGCTATACACAGCCCCTCTGCTAAACCATAGCAGAGGCAGAGGTCCACCAGAGGATTCTGGTTTGCCCATGACACAAGTAGAACACAAATGGGATTTTCAGAAGATCTCAAATCCTGCATTCTTGGGTGAGCCTGGTAAAGCATGGTGCAAGCAGAAAGCTGCCCAGATGTTATGAACCTTAGAAACTCAGAGAGAAAGGCAGCAGGATGGCAGGAGCCATCACCATCCTATCCCACTCTAACACAAACAACTCGAGAGGATTTCTTCCCCACTCTCAGACTTCCAGAACCAACTTCTGAACAAGAACAGTCTAACAGAGACCTTTGGCAGAATGAGAAGCACTCCAGGAGGCAGGATGGGGTTTTGACTCATGAGGGTGAAGGACTTCCCCCCTCTCCTCCTCTTTCCTTGCCAGGTCCTGGTGTGCGATTCAAAAGCAACAGCATGCTGTGGGAAATAGCACTGAGCCTGCAAACAGTGAGTCCTTCTTACTGAGCCCAAAGCCATTCCTGCAGAAGAAAGCTGCAATCATGAGCTGCACACACTGAACTTCTCCTTTCCTCTCTGGCACACCTGTCAAGCCTTACAGCTTTGTCAGAAAACCATCCCAAGCCACCCAAACCAGCAGTGCAGCCTGAGCCCCCTGCTGCAGACAGACTCCCCCAGCACTCCTGGCTGTTTGCATCCCCCCGAGCGCTGTCTCAGAGCAGCTGCAGGAGCAGAGCTGATGTTCAGTCCACACCTTCTCTTTGCCCCCGTGTTCCAGACATACCCAGAAGATGCTCAAGCCTGTCGCTGACCTTGAGGGGAAAGACAAATTTCCAATGTGCCTGACAGAGCTGCGCAAGGACCGAAGGTGAGATGGGTCCCAGAGGACTTTCCAGGCTTCTCCATTCCTTGACAGGCTCCTTGCTCCACCAAACACCCCAAAGACACCCCACCCTGCCTCGCAAGGCTAAAAACCTCCTTATTCAAGTCAGGCAGTTCCAGCAGGGTCACAGCCTCTGAGGCTCCCCTGGCCCCATTAAACTGTGCTGCTAACAGGCTCTGAGCCCCCCCAAATCTGTCCCTGCCTATTCCTTCATTTCTCCCACCTTCCTCCCAACATCTCAACTTTACACTGTAAATCTTCCTTTATATTGTGCATTTCTCTTACCAGGTTCCATGGCCAAACACCTCCTTAGTGGTGCCTTCTGACCAGGAGGAAAGGAAAGCTCCCATTTGTGCCTGGGCCAAGGCGAGCGCTCTGTGGACAGAAGGCTCTGTGTGCCCTCGTTCCCTTGGCAGGAATAACAACCTCGGCCACTTCAGGGGAGGTGACTGGATTAGCAGGGGACAAAGGAAAAAATAAAAAAGGGAAGAAGAAAAGCAACCGGTAGCAGCCAAAAAGTCTCAAGCATGGCCTGGTGTATTTGCAGTGAGCCAGAGCACAGGTTGGAACAAAACCTGGAGAAGGCAAAGGGATCAGGACATCACAGAGTCACAAACTGCTGTGGATTCACTGCAGGTTTCATCTTCTCACAGGCAGTAAATCCATGAC
>NW_024516719.1:0-317 GCF_017590135.1 Pyrgilauda ruficollis | reverse complement strand
AATGTTATTTCTCATACAATAAATTTTAAACCAATACATTTTACAACATGTAACAGTGAAGACAGCAATCACCTCTTTCTCAACAAAGCACCTTTCAACCCACTATAGAGTTATTTTACTGATACCTCTGGAGGTCCATTGAAAGAGTAGGCATAAAGAATTGGCTGAACCATGATAAGCGACTGGGTTAGATCTTGACGCATAAAATGATGACGATAGTAGGAGCTCTCGTCTGGACTGTTGTTAAAAACTTGTAAGAAAGGAGATCTTCTCAAGTGAAACATGAACTGCAAAACAATAAACCACTGTTTTGAACT
>NW_024516718.1:0-317 GCF_017590135.1 Pyrgilauda ruficollis | reverse complement strand
CACCACACAGCTGTTTGCTTGCTTCCCAGCAGAGGGATATGGGATAGAGTTGGAAAAAAGGTAGAATTCATTGGAAAAAAGGTAGAATTCACAGGTGGAGTTAAAAACAATAGTACAGAAAAGTAAAGAAAAATAGTAAATATGATAAAAGCACTACAAAACAAATGATGCACAATGCAACTGCTCACCATCCTCTGACCAGTACCCAGCCCCTCACAGCTAACTCCTCACAGTTTCATTGTTCAGCATGATGCTATATTGTGTGAAATATCCCTTAAATCAGTTGAGGTCAATTATCCTGGCTGTGTCCCCTCCCT
>NW_024516717.1:0-317 GCF_017590135.1 Pyrgilauda ruficollis | reverse complement strand
AATGTCCCCAATGTCCCCAAAGTCCCCGTGTCCCCATCCCCGATGTCCCGATGTCCCCAATGTCCCCCACGTCCCCGGTGTCCCCCGCCCCCGCAGCCTGTCCCCAAAGTCCTCATGTCCCCATCCCTGATGTCCCTGCGTCCCCTGACGTCCCAATGTCCCCGATGTCTCCGGTGTCCGTGTCCCAGTGTCCCCACGTCCCCCCGTGTCCCCGTGTCCCCAAATGCCCTTCCCTGTCCCCCGGTGTCCCAGTGTCCCCTGCGCCCTGTGGCTGTCCCGGTGTCCCATAGTGTCCCCCGCTGTCCCCGGTGTCCCCC
>NW_024516716.1:0-317 GCF_017590135.1 Pyrgilauda ruficollis | reverse complement strand
GAATTCCCACATCCCCCCGAATTCCCAAATTCCCCCCGAATTCCCACATCCCCCCCTCCACCCCGGCCCTGCCAGGTGCAGCCGGAGCTTCCCCGAGCGTGGGAGGTGTGGGGGGAGCTGGAGCAGGGAATTTTTCCTGGGAAAATCCTCCTTTTCCAGGTGGCTCCGGGTCCGTCCCCGCCCAGAGGAACCCCCCTGGATTTATCGGGGTTTTCTGGGATGCAGCCTGGCTGTGCCGGGGTTCCTAAACCGGGACTGGGCTTTGGAATGCCGGGGGGAACATTCCAAAGGAATTCCCTGGAGTTTCACCCTCACAC
>NW_024516715.1:0-317 GCF_017590135.1 Pyrgilauda ruficollis | reverse complement strand
CCAAAATCCCGTTTTTTCGCAGGAAAGCGCTTCCCGCCCTCGGTGTTCCTGTTCCCTCCCCCCCCGGAGGAGCTCTCCTCCCCCCGCCCCACCCTCAGCCTCACCTGCCTCGCCCGCGGCTTCTTCCCCGACTCCATCGACGTCCAGTGGCAGAAGAACCAGGAAAATCTCCAAAACGACCCAAACTCCCCCAAATTCCGGGTGGAGACGGGGCCGGCGCGGCGGGAGATGGGGGGGGAGGGGCGCTACTTCCTCTACAGCCGATTGGAGGTGGAGAGGGCGGAGTGGGAGCGGGGCTCCGCCTTCGTCTGCACCGT
>NW_024516714.1:0-317 GCF_017590135.1 Pyrgilauda ruficollis | reverse complement strand
AAAAATAGGTAATACAGCATGAAGAGAAAAAGGAAGAAGGAATAGAGTCTAATTGTTTTCTTCAGCTATATCATGGATAAAGAAGACAGGACTCAATTTCTTCAGAGGCGCACATCAAAAGGACAGTGGGCAAGTTGGAGCAAGGGATATTCCAATTAGATTAAATTAACAAATTCTGTGTAATGAAAATCACCAAAACATGGAACAGGTCTCTCAAAGAGTATATGGTTGCTCCATCTTGGCATGCACTTCGGTTACAATAAGGACATGCAGCTGTGGGGCACAAGTGACAGGAAAACTGCACAACAGAAAAAGAC
>NW_024516713.1:0-317 GCF_017590135.1 Pyrgilauda ruficollis | reverse complement strand
CAAACCCCCCCAAACCCCCCGTACCCTCTGCAGGAGCAGCCCGCGGGCGATGGAGCGGGCGCAGAGCACGAGGGACAGCGCGCACACCGCTGTCACCAGCACGTCGAAGGACAGCCGCAGCCAGTTGTCACCTGCGGGGACACCCGCCGTCACCGCCACCTCCGGGGACCTCGGGGGACAGCGCGGGGACGGGGACACCAAGGGGATGGGGACACCAAGGGGACGGGGACACTGCAGGGATCTTGTGTCCCCTCAGGGACAGGGGACACCGCAGGGAAGGGGGCACTGTGGGGACAGGGGACACCTCGGGGACAGGG
>NW_024516712.1:0-317 GCF_017590135.1 Pyrgilauda ruficollis | reverse complement strand
AGCACCTGGCACCCACCCAGTGCCCACTGAGTGCCCACACGGCCCTTGACACCCACCCAGTACCCACCCAGCACCCACCCAGCACCCACAAAGTCCTGAGCATCCACCCAGTGCCCACCCAGTGCCCACCCAGTGCCCACCCAGTATCCACACAGCCCTGGGCACCCACCCACTGCCCAACCAGTGACCACACGGCCCTGGGCACCCACAGAGCCCCTGGCACCCACCCAGTGCCCACCCACTGCCCACCCAGCATCCACCCAGTCCTGTGCACCCACCCCACTGCCTACTCAGTGCCCACACAGCCCCGGGCACCC
>NW_024516711.1:0-317 GCF_017590135.1 Pyrgilauda ruficollis | reverse complement strand
GGGACTGACCAGGGCAGGGACCAGCAGTTCCCAGTTTGTGGAATGGTCCCTGTGCCCACAGTGGGGACGTGTCACCCCTGGGACACCCAGGGAATGTCCCCAAGGGCCACATCTCCTTGTGGGGTGGGGACAGGGCTGGGGAGAGCTCTAACCTGTCCCTGTGTCCGCAGGGCACGTCCCACCCGCAGTGTGTCACCTGGGACTACACGAGGACGTGAGTGAGGGGCTGGGGCACGGGGACACGGAGACACTCTGGTGACAGGGCAGGGCTGGCAGTGCCAGGGGGCTGCTGGGAGGGAGGGGAACAGGGATGGGGA
>NW_024516710.1:0-317 GCF_017590135.1 Pyrgilauda ruficollis | reverse complement strand
GAAGGCTCTGAGGTGTGTGAGGGGCTCTGAGGGGTTGTGAGGGGCTCTGAAGCCTGTGAGGGGCTCTGAAGGCTGTGAGGGGCTCTGAGGTCTGTGAGGGGCTCTGAGGGGCTCTAAGAGCTCTGAGGTCTGTGAGGGGCTCTGAGGTCTGTGAGGGGCTCAATGGGCTCTGGGCTCTGTGAGAGGGGGGCCCTCACTCCCGTCTCACTCCCGTCTCCCGGCCGGGACTCACCGTCGGCGCAGCTCGGCGGGCAGCGGGGCCGGCGGCAGCGGCGCGGCGCGGGCCGGCATCGGGAGCGGGGCGGGGGCCGGGCGGG
>NW_024516709.1:0-4095 GCF_017590135.1 Pyrgilauda ruficollis | reverse complement strand
CCTGTGTCCTGTCCCTGCAGGCCTTGTAGTAAAGATAAATCCTGAATCACACATCAAGGACACCTTTGCTTCCTTCAGATCCCAACTATTTTTATCACGATTTTTTCAAAGACCTGTCCATTAATCCAAAACCCGAAACAAAACGAAACTAAAATTATTCAGCTGCACTTCACAGATTCCTACACTAAGCACCGAGTATTTCCACTCCCTGACCTGCTGGAAAGAAGTAAAAATAAAAGGAACTACTCAGAATTTTGGGAACCACCTGCTCCTAACTCAGGATTTCTGTCATTGCAAAGCCCCATGCAATGGCAAAACCCCACTCCCAAAACCCAGCAAAAGAGCAGTGTGGAAAAGAAGTTGTCTTTTCCCACCAAAAAAACCACATTTTAGGAGGAATAAAGAATAAAAGACATCAGACTGGGAAGTGAAATACCCACTGGGTCAGCTCATTATGGGAGATGTCTGATAACAGCGGTGCTGCTGTTGTTCAATCCCCGGCCAGCGCCGTAACGAGCAATCCCGCTTGGAAAATGGGCTGGATGAGGCCATGGATCGTCCCTTCCCATGTGGAACTTGTACATCATTTCCTGACAGAGCCATCTCCCCTTCCCACGAGCCAGAGCATCTCTGAGAGGCCTCCCAGGCAGTTCTGGATGGCGGGGAAGGAGCGCTTTGTTTTATCGCCCGCTGTTTTCCCGTTTCTAACGGCGCTCCACTGATTGTCCTGTGGATAAATCCATGCAGGCATTCAGTGGGAAGGCCAGGGAGCCAAACTTGGCTGGGATGGAGCCATCCACACAAAACATTCATCTGTTAACCAAACAGCAGCGCTTCCAAACCCAGTGGGGTCACAGCAGAGCCCTGCTGGGAAGCGGGAATTAACTCGGAGCGGAGATCGTTTGTCTCTGGAATGTTGTCATGTTTGTTGTCATGTTTGTTGTCATATTCGCAGATGAATTCCAGGCTTTATTAGGAAGGCAGGTGGCACTCAAGATCGCTCATGGGAGAGCCCTTGGAATGCAAAGAGAGCCGAGGAGAAATGAATCTCCCGCGGATGGAACGGCGGGAGTTCATCTCCAAGGTTGCTGCTATTAATGGCACCAAATTTCACTCAGTTTCACACAGAAGGAGAAAACTGGACTAGCTCAGTCACTACCAGGTTACTACTCAGTTACTACCAGGATACTACTTAGTTACTGCTTTTTGTTTTATACCTATGTAGAAAAAAACATCTCCTGTCTTATCCAGAAAATCACACGGCCTGATGGGGAACACGCATCAAAGAGGGAAGTGTTGGAGAAATGGGATAATCATCCCATCTGGGGTCTGTACAGTGCAGGAAACAGACAATTTGGGTCCATCACTGGGCAAAAAAAAAGGGAATTTTTGCGGGGGGAAAGAGGAATTTTAAATATTCAGTGGTTGCTGCAGACGAGGTCAGTCTGTATTTACAGATCTGCCACTTCAGCAGTACGAAGGAGGCTGAGGGATGTGGCTACATCAACTTCCCAAAAGGAGTCTCCTGAGCTCTCACCAAGTGAAGAGCCAATTAAATACCCTTTAGAAAGTTTTTTTTTTAATTTTTGCTAAACTGCTTTCCCAAGCTCCTGTCCCTCAGCAGAATCACAGCAGTTGCACAGAGCACCCTGTGTGAAAAGGGAGGATTTTTCACCCCGAGTCACACCGATCCCATCCTCACCTCCATGTCCCAGGAGCCATTCCCTCACCAAGAGGAATTCAGAGCTGAGGATTTAGAGAGAATTCAGAGGAATTCAAAGAGAGTTTTCTGGGAGACCTCAGGGTACAAAAGTGAGGTCAAATGCTCGAGGTGGTGCTGAGCAGCTCAGTTCCCACAAAAGTAAAGCGCTGCTGGCTGCTAGATCCTGAGTCCTTCCAAACCATCCTTGTTAAGACCACTCTGGGTGAGAAGCAGTTGGAAATGGCTTGTGATAAACCTGAGTTCTCTGAAAAACAGCTCAGCTTTCTGCTAAATCAATATCGACCTCAAAAAGGTTTTGTTTGTCGAGTACTCAAGAAAAATAATAAACTGGAATTCCAGAGCAAGACGCAAAGTTTTTGATGAAGTTGAGGGACAGCCAAAATTATTCCCAATAAGTTGGTTTTTTTTCAGGTCCATGACTTGTCCAGCACTTGGAGCTCTAAAAGCCCAGCTCCTGCACGTTTTGGCAGTTCTTATTCCAGGAAAATGGGTCAGGAATCCTAGAGGGATTTGGGTTGGAAGGGAAATTAAAGATCATCCAGTTCTGCCCCATTGCCATGGGAGGGACACCTTCCACTATCCCAGGTTGCTCCAAGCTGGCCTTGGACACTTCCACAGATGGAGCATCCTCAACATCTCTTTGCTAATTGGGAGGAAAGGGATTCATAATATTTTTCATTTTGTGGTGGAAAATGACAGAGCAGGAATTAAACAGGGAATGCCCAACAAGGGTTCAACCTGTCCCTCAACACCATGTTTGACACCACCCCTAAATGATAAAAAAATAGAGTTAAACAGATAATTAATTAATTAAACCAGCCCTGGCCAGGGCTCTCCTGTAGAGTTGTAGCATTTCCTCTATTTTCTCACCCTGTAGCAGTTTTCTTTAGAGGCACCAAGTCCTTAAATATTTTAATTAAAGAATGCACCCCAATGGTGTGAATTCCCCAGGAAATCCTGGATCGGCCCCAGGAAGACCAGACCTGGTACAATTTCGTGGGGAGAGGGAAAAATTTTCCCTTCTTTAAATTACTGTTCTGACATCTTTGTGTGCGTGAGACTGTTTATTTATTTTATTTTACTTTATTTTATTTTATTTTATTTTATTTTATTTTATTTTATTTTATTTTATTTTATTTTATTTTATTTTATTTTATTTTATTTTATTTTATTTTATTTTATTTTATTTTATTTTATTTTATTTTATTTTATTTTATTTATCTTAATGGAAAGGCTTTATTTACAGATTAGAACCAGGAGGGGAAACTTTTAATTTACTGCCTTCCCTCAGTTCTTTCAGACGTAAATTAGAGTGCTATGAACCTTCCAACTGCAAAGTTTATCCACTTCAGGAGGAAGATTCCAGAGACAGGGCGCCAGGAGGAATATTCCAGCAGAATGGCAGCATTCCTGCATTGTTGTTCCTTTTATAATTCTGCTGTTGACAAATCCCTGCCTCCAAAATCCCAACTACTCCCACTGAACGCTGCTTGTCACGGAGGGGCAGCCCCTGCCACACAGAAAAAAAGAGCTTTTTACCTTCCCTTTCAACAATAGATTAATGTCTCTTTTGTTCTGCGGCAGAGCTGGGTGTCATATTTCAAAATGCACTTTTAAAACAGGTATAATTAAACCTCTGTGAGACGAGGGAGGCAGAGAAATGAGCAGCCAAAGGAGGAATAAAGGCATTTTAGAGGGTGCTGGAAGGTGCCTCATCCCTCCCTCTCAGCTACAATTACATTCCACAGTGGGGGAGGGAAAAAAGGAAAAAAAAAAAGTGATTATAAAAATGAACTTTTCCTGGAAAAATGAGCACGTTGTGAAAGGATGACTCCTTTGAACGGCGCAGCACTTCAAAAGGAGGATGAATTAGTGCTGACAACTCAATAAAGTAGCCATCAATTATTCAAAATGTGATGGCTCTTCTCATGCAGCACTTGTGATTAGGAAAACATTTCAAAACCCGGGAATGAGAGTTGTTCTTCCTCAATGAAATGGGCCCAGGCTTCAAAACGTGAGGGAAGAAAAATAATGGGATTTTGGAGGACCCTGCCAAGAACACAGGGAAGTTTCTTCTCCTGGAGCCATCCATCAAGTGTTTCATGGGAGATTGTTCCAGGCTGGATTTGGGATTTATGGAGTGGAACAAGGAGAGGGAAGGGAAGAATATCTGTGATGTGAGAGAGCTACCCAAACTGCAGCTGAAGGGTGCAGAGAGCCCAGCTCAACCAAAACCCCAAATTTAACCACTGGTGTGTTTTGGAACAGCAAATATTAAACTTTCCTAGGGAAAAGAGAGTTATGGAAGAACCAGGTTTCCCAGAGAAGTTTGTGGAAGGTTTAGATGTCCCAGCCCTGGAAGTGTCCAAGGC
>NW_024516708.1:0-317 GCF_017590135.1 Pyrgilauda ruficollis | reverse complement strand
CGGCTTCCCGAAGGCGCCCCGCATCCCTGTCTGCAGCCTGCGGGGACCCCAGACCCAATTAGAGACCTGCCTGAGACCCCAGACCCAATTATACACCCACACACAGACCCCAGACCCAGTCACAGACCCACGTGCAACACCGTGCCCTGCGGCTTCCCGAACGCGCCCCGCATCCCGGTCTGGAGCCTGGAGAGACCCCAGACCCAATTAGAGACCCCAGACCCAATTATACACCCACACCCAGTCACAGACCCACACGTGCCACTGTGCCCTGCGGCTTCCCGAAGGCACCCCGCATCCCGGTCTGGAGCCTGGAG
>NW_024516707.1:0-317 GCF_017590135.1 Pyrgilauda ruficollis | reverse complement strand
TGGGGTCATTCCTGGGGTTTTGGGGGCGTTTGTGGAGTTTGGAGGGGGTTTGGGGCAGTTTTGGGGTCACTTTTGGGGTCACTTGTGGAGTTTTGGGGTCGTTCCTGGGGTTTTGGGTCACGTGTGGGGTTTTGGGGCTGGTTCTGGAGTCGTTTCTGGCGTTTTGGGGTCACTTGGGGGTTTTGGGATAATTTGTGGGGTTTTGGGGTCACTTGTCGGGTTTTGGGCTCATTTTGGGTTTTTGGGGTCACTTTTGGGGTCACTTGTCAGGTTTTGGGCTCATTTTGGGTTTTTGGGGTCACTTTTGGGCTCATTTT
>NW_024516706.1:0-317 GCF_017590135.1 Pyrgilauda ruficollis | reverse complement strand
TTTTCCAACCTGAACAATTATATAATTATAAAGGGTGAGTGAAAATTTTTCAGCTATGTTAGTAGCTATGTAAAGGGACAGAAGGAGGTTGCATGTGAAACTGAAACCTTAAAGAGAGAAAAAAAGGAGAGCAGAAGGGAATTTTAGTGAAGGTCTAGAACTCAGCTGTTTCTGCTGGGAATACACATCCTTCCATTAGATACTATGTTCCTTTCACTGCCTATTACCTTTACAGTTTCTACGAGGGTTTTTTCTATCTCACAGTATTCTTCTACATATTTTCTGGAGGCAAGACTCCTCAGTGTGTCCCATAAGAT
>NW_024516705.1:0-317 GCF_017590135.1 Pyrgilauda ruficollis | reverse complement strand
GCTGCATCATCATCCTCCTCCTCCGTGTCACCCCTGGGAGCAATGGCAGCGTGGGCGCGACCTGTCGATTTCTTCCCACCTGAGCTGATTCTTTTTAATAAAGGCATCAAAAAGGAGAAAAATCTCCTGCCCATTCATTTCACCCAATAAGCCTCCCCAGATCCCCATAACCCCCAGTATACCCCCCGATTTTGATGCACACCAGTCCCCCTCACACTGCCTTTCCCCCTGGCCACGGCCGCACCGAACTCATCAGCCAAGAGGTGCCACATCTGGAAGGAATCTCCATCGGTCAGCACCATCTCGTACTCCAGCTC
>NW_024516704.1:0-317 GCF_017590135.1 Pyrgilauda ruficollis | reverse complement strand
TCGCCCCCGGGCGGCGCGGGCGCTGCGCTCCGCCGGCTGCGGGGCAAGGGCGGGCAGCGGCGGCGGCGCTGAGGGCAGCTGGGCTCGGGGCAGGGAGCACAAACCACCCGGTACGGCCCCTGGGTCGCGGCAGTGCCGGGGCAGCATCGGCGGTATCGGGCGGGCGGTGCGTTACCGGCCGGAGCCCTCGGGCCGTGCCTCGGCTCCCGGTGGGTCTGGCTCCTCGGCTCTTGCCAGTGAACTGAGGGCCTCGTGTCTGTAGACCCCCAAAGTAAGTTAAAGTTTTAAAAGTTGGGGTTTTTTTGGGTTTATTTTTT
>NW_024516703.1:0-317 GCF_017590135.1 Pyrgilauda ruficollis | reverse complement strand
CAAAGTTCTTTTAAGTTGGAAGATATTTTAAGTACTGAGATGCTAGTGAGACTTGAAAATTGTTCAATGTTAACTCAATTTTACTTTAGTATTAGATTAGCATTAGTTTTCAAACACTTCTACCCCTTTTTAAGTTCTTAAGTTACACATTAAGCACAGCAAGCATTATAGATTTTGCCAGCAGTCTAGATAAGATCTGACAAGATTTGCTATTTCCAAAATTACATGAAAACAGTCCTTCTTAATCCTCTACAATTCAGAAAAAATAAACAAAACTCTAAGGTATTTCTGTTTGTCTAGACATAAACCCAAGCGGG
>NW_024516702.1:0-317 GCF_017590135.1 Pyrgilauda ruficollis | reverse complement strand
CATCAGATTTTTTTTTTTTTTAACACAAACCCACTTTTGACAAAATGTGCTAACCAAAATATCCCACCAAAAATTACTTGGATTGCAAGGACAGAGCACATGTTAAAATTAAGGTAATTTTACACAGAAGCAAGTGTTGGGGTAGCTAATTCTTCATTACTTGAGATTTTGGCATCAAAACTAGATATTATGGCTTTGTCAAATCTTATAGGCATTGTAAGGGCTATGGAAATTCTTTGAAAAATTCTTCTACTCTGTGTGATGCTATAAATCACAGCAGGATCTAAGAACAGGCATTTTGTGTTTCAGAGCACCTT
>NW_024516701.1:0-317 GCF_017590135.1 Pyrgilauda ruficollis | reverse complement strand
AATTACATTTATTTATGCCAAGAGTTACTTTAAAGTCTATTAAAGTGTTTAAAGTTCAGAAAATATATATTCAATGAGTGTAATGAACTTCAGATTCAAGTCAGTATGACTAAACCATAGCCAGTATAAGAACTTCACCACTGTGGAAAGTTCCCTTTTCTTTCGTACTTTCCCACTCCAAAATCTTATTTTTTTAACCAGATTTCAGGTCATCTTGACATCTCTTCTGAAGTCTGTGTCTTCTGAAATGAGGACCATTTTTATCTTTTCACCTCTGTACATAAGGTTTTCTTAGTTATTTAGTTTTGGGTTGGTTT
>NW_024516700.1:0-317 GCF_017590135.1 Pyrgilauda ruficollis | reverse complement strand
GCTCTAAGATGTGGTGTCTGTGGAGTGAATGCAGTCCTTAATTTTAAGCCTACAGGTTTCAGAGGTTTAGTATTTGCTTTTCAGGCTTTTCCCTCTTGCAAGTCTGTCTGATGTTATTTTAGGCAGACCATATGCTGTCTTAGGGCAAGGAGAAAGACTACATGACCTTCTGCATTTTGCCCCCTTTTTCCTACAAGAAAGATGATTATAAGTCAAGAAAGATGATTATAAGTCTCAGTAGTTTCACATAAGAAGAATCTGTCCTAAAGCACTGCAAGAGCTTTATTTAAGGATTACTTCCAAACTGGTTTTTTTTT
>NW_024516699.1:0-318 GCF_017590135.1 Pyrgilauda ruficollis | reverse complement strand
CATCACTCAATATCAGTCATTTGCATGATTCATACATATACACTTATCAATAGATACGTTCTCAGGAGCTATTTTCACTTCTGCACATCAAGGAGAAAAAAGTAGAGATGTGATTAAACATTTCTTACAAGCATTTGCATCCCTAGGTATTCCTCAAGAAGTCAAAATGGACAACAGACCAGCCTACATTTCTAACAAACTGCAGGAGTTTTTAAAAATCTGGTGTATCAAGCACATCACAGGTATTCCACATTCTTCCACTGACCAACCTATTGTAGAAAGAGCACACCAATCTCTGAAAATGATCCTTGAAAGGCA
>NW_024516698.1:1697-4121 GCF_017590135.1 Pyrgilauda ruficollis | reverse complement strand
AAAATTAGGGGAAAATTGGGGGAAAATAGGGGGAAATTGGGGGAAATTAGGAAAAAAAACAGAGAAAAACGGGGAAAATGGGGAAAATTAGGGGAAAATTGGGGGAAATTAGGAAAAAAAACCAGAGAAAAACGGGGAAAATGGGGAAAAGGGGGGGAAACGGAGAAAAACGGGGAAAATTGGGAAAAAACAGAGAAAAACGGGGAAAGACAGAGAAAATCAGGGGAAAATTGGGGGGAAAATGGGGTGGGAATGGGAAAAATGGAGAAAATAAGGAGAAAAACAGGGGAAATTAGGGGAAAATTGGGGGGAAACTGGTGAGAAATGGGGTGGGAATGGGAGAAACAGGGAAAACGGGGAAAATTGGGAGAGAAACGGGGGAAATTGGGGGAAAATGGAGAAAAAGGGGAGGGAAATGTGGGGAAATTGGGGGAAATGTGGTGGGAATGAGGAAAAAAGGGGTGGGAATGGGGGAAAATGGGGAAAACCAGGGAAAATGAGGGGAAAATTCAGAAAAATAGGGTGGGAATGGAGGAAAAATGGGGAAATGGGGGGAAAATGTGGTGAGAGAGGAAGAATCAGGGTGGGATTGGGGGAAAATTCAGAAAAACAGGGTGGGAATGGGGAAATGGGGGGGAAATGGGGGTGAGAGAGAAGAATCAGGGTGGGATTGGGGGAAAATTCAGAAAAACAGGGTGGGAAAAGAGGTGGGAATGGGGAAATGAGGGAAAAACGGGGTGAGAAAATGAGGAAATGGGGGAAAAGCGAGGGGGTGAAAGGAGGGGGAGGGGGGAAACGGGGGTCCCCAGCCCCCCCAAAGCCCCCTGCCCACCTTCTCCACGTAGTAGCCAGTGCCAACGTCCACCAGGACCGTCCTGACGTCCTGGAGCTTGCCTGGCACGTACATCTGGGGGGGTCATGGAAAACGGGGGGACACGGGGGGCACCCACCCCCCCGCGGGGGTCCGGGGGTCCCGGGAGCAGCAAAAGGATACGGAGCTGGTGAGGGGCACCAGGAGATCCTTCCCTGAGGAAAGAGGGGGTCAGGATACCCCAAAAAACACCCCAAAGCTCCTCCAGGGTCTGCTTGGGTTTGGGGATCCCCATCGGGGTTTGGGGTTTAGGAGCCAGCCCTGGTTTTGGGGGTCCCAATTGGGATTTGGGGTTTAGGGGTCACCCCTGGTTTGGGGGTCCCCATCAGGATTTGGGGTTTAGGAGCCAGCCCTGGTTTTGGGGGTCCCCATCGAGGTTTGGGGATCCTCCATCAGGATTTGGGGTTTAGGAGCCACCCCTGGGTTTTGGGGATCCCCATTAGGATCTGGGGTTCCCTCATTAGGATTTGGGGATCCCTACCGGGGTTTGGGGTTTAGGAACCACCCCTGGTTTTGGGGACCCTCATTAGGATTTGGGGATCCCCATCAGGATTTGGGGTTTAGGGTCACCCCTGGGTTTGGGGATCCCCATCAGGATTTGGGGCTCCCTCATTAGGATTTGGGGAACTCCCCCAGCTCCCTTGAGGTTTGGGGACCTCCTTTGAGTTTGGGGACCCCTCACTAAGATTTGGGGACCCCCCTCAGGTTTGAGGCACCCCCTCAGAATTTGCCCAAACCCCCCCCTCAGGATTTAGGGGTCCCATCAAGATTTGGGGACCCTCCCCACCTTTTAAACCCTCCCTCAGGTTTTGGGGGATCTCCCCCATAATTTAGGACCCCCCCATTAATACTCGGGGCCCCCTCCGGATTTTGGGGACCCCCCCATCCAAATTTGTGCTCCCAATTCACAGCATTTACCCCTCCCCATCACAATTTAGGGGCTCCCCACAGATTTCAAAGCCCCGGATCCAGATTTGAGGACCCCCCCTGGATTTCGGGGACCCCCCCCGTGAGGATCTGGGGGTTTTTTTGGGGGTCCCTCACCCTCGTTGCCCTTGTGCAGCACGTTCAGGCACTCCTTGGCCTCCACGAACTTGGTCTGCACCACCTTGAGCTGCGCCAGGGACGAGGACAGGAACTCCACCTCCTGCGGGGTGTGGGGGGCTTCGAGGCTTGGGGGGTCCCCAGGAGGTCCCCTCTCTCTTGGGGAGACCCCCGCGCTTGGGATTTGGGGGAGGGGGTCCAAAGGGGGCGACCCCCAGGGTTGGGAATGGCCCCAAAGGGAGGAGGAGGAGGAGGAAGAGACGCGCTTTTTTTGGGGGGGGGTCCCTGAAATTGGGGTGGGTGCCAAGGGCGGGGGGCGACTCTTGGGGAGACCCCCGCGCTTGGGATTTGGGGGAGGGGGTCCAAAGGGGGCGACCCCCAGGGTTGGGAATGGCCCCAAAGGGAGGAGGAGGAGGAGGAAGAGACGCGCTTTTTTTGGGGGGGGGTCCCTGAAATTGGGGTGGGTGCCAAGGGCGGGGGGCGACCCCCAGGGGTTTCCGCGACCCTCC
>NW_024516698.1:0-1243 GCF_017590135.1 Pyrgilauda ruficollis | reverse complement strand
AGTTTTCCCCCCCCCCCCCAAGGAAAAGAGGGGTTCGGAGGGAGTTTTGGGGCGTCCAGGAGAAATTTGGGGGATCCCAGAAAGACTCAGGAGAGGTCAGTGCAGAGGCAGCAGCTTTATTGTTGCAAAACAGGCGAATAAAACAAAATTGCGTTAAAAATTTTGTTAAAATTTCATTAAAATTAAGGCATTTCCAACCCTCCCCTCTCCTTTAGACACCCCAAAAATCCCCGCAGGGGTGGGAGCCCCAAAAGTGTCACCAGAGGTAATGGGGGGGACCCCAAAAGTGACAAATGGGGGCCCCAAGGGCCACAAGTAGATTCCCAAAGTGATGGGGGGACCCCCAGTTCTCCCCTATAAATAACGGGGGGACCCCAAAAACAACCGGAGTCCCCCCAAAAATGCCAGAGGGACCCCAAATCTTTAGTCCAGGCAATGGGGGGACCCCAAACCTTCACCCCAGGGCACACCCTGGGCAATGGGGGGACCCCAAAGATGATGGGGGGACCCCAAACCTTCACTCCAGGCAATGGGGGGACCCCTGAAGATGCCAAAGGGACCCCAAAGGTGACAAAAGGACCCCAAAATTTCACCCAAGGCCACCCCTGGGCAATGGGAGGGACCCCAAAGATGATGGGGGGACCCCAAACCTTCACTCCAGGGCACCTCGGGGCAATGGGGGGACCCCAAAGATGCCAAAGGGACCCCAAACTCTCACTCCAGGCAGTGGGGGAACCCCAAAGGGACCCCAAAGATGCCAAAGGGACCCCAAAGGGACCCCAAACTCTCACTCCAGGCAGTGGGGGAACCCCAAAGGGACCCCAAAGATGCCAAAGGGACCCCAAAGATGCCAAAGGGACCCCAAACTCTCACTCCAGGCAGTGGGGGAACCCCAAACCTTCACTCCAAGCCACGGAGGAACCCCAAAAGCACCAAGGTCCCCCCCCCCCAAAGCGTGCCCCCCCTCAGCAGAGGCTGACCGGGAGCCCGTAGGCCACGGGGGCGGCCCCAATGAGGGATTTGAGGCGGGGGGCTTGGCGGGCCTGGGCCAGCTGGGCCAGCAGGGGGGTCCCGGGGCCGCCCCCCAGCCAGCCCCGCAGCAGCGCCTGCGCCAGCCGGTCCAGGTCCCGGTCCGTGACGTCCCACAGGTTCCCCAGCACCAGCGGGCTGAAAACGGGGGGGGGACGCCCCGAAACGGGGCTGTGAGAACCCAAAAACAGAGAGAGACACCCCAAATACAGAG
>NW_024516697.1:0-318 GCF_017590135.1 Pyrgilauda ruficollis | reverse complement strand
GAAGGTCCTGGGGGTCAGGGGTCAGTGGTCAGTGTCCGAGGGGTCTGGGGTCACTGTCCGAGGGGTCAGTGGGCAGTGTCCGAGGGGTCAGGGGTCAGTGTCCAGGGGGTCAGTGGGCAGTGTCCAGGGGGTCTGGGGTCAGTGTCCGAGCGGTCAGTGGACAGTGTCCAAAGGTCCTGGAGGGGTCAGTGGGCAGTGATGGTCAGGGTGGGCAGTGGTCACTGTCAGGGGTCAGTGATGGTCACTGTCGGTGGTCAGTGGTCAGTGGTCAGTGGTCACTGCGGGCAGTACCCCGGGGGCAGCACCCTTCTGGAATGT
>NW_024516696.1:0-318 GCF_017590135.1 Pyrgilauda ruficollis | reverse complement strand
ATCCCACTTCCCCTTCCCCCTGCACCCCCGGCCCTGCAGTCCCGCAGCTCCAGGGTCCCCCCCTTTGGGGTCGTCCCCCTTCCTTGGGGGTCATCCCCCACCTTTGGGGTCCCCCCACCTTCTCGCTGCCCGCCAGGTCCACCAGGTAGAGTTTCCCGCTGAGCTTCTGCTCGGTCTCCACGTTCTCCTGCTTGATGTGGATGAGGAAGATGCTGTGGCTGCGGGAGCTGTGCTCGTTCATGTCTGCGGGCAGGGCACGGCTGGGGGCGCGGGGCGGGCACGGGGGCACGGCCCCCCAACCCAAACACCCAAAAACAC
>NW_024516695.1:0-318 GCF_017590135.1 Pyrgilauda ruficollis | reverse complement strand
CCAAACACATTTCATCTGCTTGTTTGGAGGATGAAGGAGATACTCAAATACAGCAACATGGGCACCTATGTCATATATTTGTGAAATTTTAGGTAAAATAAAAGGGGTTATGTTAACAATGTTTCCACTTGACTGGATCAGCTCAATTTCAGTTTGATACCAAAATCCACAGAATGAAGAAAAGGAAAAAGAGTCTATAAACTTGACTCAAGACTGGGTCAAAATACAGCTATCCTATGGCTAAGAAACTCTTTATGGTCTGTGTGCCATAAAGAATAAAATCTGAATTTTATCTTAATATTGAAAAAAAAAAAAAAA
>NW_024516694.1:0-318 GCF_017590135.1 Pyrgilauda ruficollis | reverse complement strand
ATACATATTTATATACATTATATATATTTAATATCTAATGAATTTATGTCTATTACATCTTATTGTTATATTATTACATTATAGTAATATCTTTATATAATATATAGTGTACTTATAATGTGTTATTAATACAATTATAAATATATTTACAATATATGCTATAATATACATCTATGAAAATAAATATAAATAGTGCATTCTTTTCTATTTATACTTATTTTCATATTTATCTATTTATACTTCTGTATAATATAGTTTATATTTTTATCTTTTATCATTTTAATAAAATATAAAGTATAATTCTATATATTTATATAT
>NW_024516693.1:0-318 GCF_017590135.1 Pyrgilauda ruficollis | reverse complement strand
AGGGAGGGGAGACCCCCGAATTTTGTGTGAGGGTGAAAAGCCCAAATATCGCCCCGCCCCCCCAAAAAAAAATAAATAAAAAATTCAAGTGGGAAAGACGGAAAAAGCTCAAAATTTTGTAAAAAAAAAAAACAAAAAATAACTTAAAAATTTCTCCACAAAATGCTCCCCCCCCCAAAAAAAGGAAATTTTCCCTCAAAACCCCCCAAAATTTCCCCTCAAAACCACCAAAAATCCATCAGATTTTGAATAAAAAAACCAAAAAGTAACACCAAAATTTCTCCTCAAAAGCACCTGAAAATCCCCCCCAAAAAACCC
>NW_024516692.1:0-318 GCF_017590135.1 Pyrgilauda ruficollis | reverse complement strand
TTTCATTTCCATAGCATCCTTAATTTGCTAATGCTTGTGTTGTCATATAATTTGTGCATGGTATGGTTTTTGGTTTGTATTCCCCCCGTCCCAATTCAGTTAAGCAGAATAGTTAATTGCATAGTTAGTTTCTCCTCTGAGTAAGTTTTAATGTGTAGGTGTTTCTACTATGATTTTTTTGTTGGTGAGTATTTAATAGAAGAACTGGAAGAAACAGATTCTTTAACTCTGCCGTACAAACCAATGTAATTTAATGAAAGCCTTAAATGTTTTCACAACAAGTGGTTATTGTCTTGCTTCCATTCTGTGTGGTCTCCA
>NW_024516691.1:0-318 GCF_017590135.1 Pyrgilauda ruficollis | reverse complement strand
GGGGTTCGCTCCGCCATCGCGCACAGTAACAGACGCCAAAGCTAAGCCTGGCGCAGCGAGAGGAAAGAAGGGTGCCGGGGTACCGGGGGGTCACCCCGAGGAACCAGGCCGGGGCTGGCGGAGGGCGGGCGGGGGCAGCGCCCGGGGTCGCGGCGCAGCGCGGAGCCTTTGTTCCGCCGCCGGCCGCATCCGCGCCGCCGCCTCCGCGCATGCGTCGGGCGCAGACAAAGGCGCGGGCAGAGCGGCGGGGGCTTCCCGCATCCCTCCTCCACTCCGCATCCCTCCTCCGCTCCCCATCGCCCTCCGCCCCGCATCCCC
>NW_024516690.1:0-318 GCF_017590135.1 Pyrgilauda ruficollis | reverse complement strand
CTTTAAGGTCCCTTCCACTCTGTGATTCCATGATTTTTCTATGGTAGATAGTGGATGAGTGAAGAATGCACATTCAGCTCTTTGGGAAGTCCTTGTCTTTGCAGATGGTGATGATTCCAAGGACAGCTGGTCAGTTGTGGATCCTTTCTTTGGAAGTCTAAGGCAGCCTCAAAGATTTTAGACCACATATTTCTTATTCCATTTCTAAAATGGAAAATGCATTTCTAAGGCATGACAATGAGTATGTTCTACTGCTGGATTTGAAAAATAACTCCTGCAAATCACCTTGTTTTCTCTCTCTCTGTTTATTTTTAAAAA
>NW_024516689.1:0-318 GCF_017590135.1 Pyrgilauda ruficollis | reverse complement strand
TGGTGACAGGTGTACGTGGCCGCCTTCGCCGTGTCCGCCTACGCCTCCACCTACTACCGGGCGGGCAGCAAACCCTTCAACCCCGTGCTGGGCGAGACCTACGAGTGCGTGCGGCCCGACCGCGGCTTCCGCTTCATCAGCGAGCAGGTGGGCACCGGGGGGTCCTGGGGGGCGCCCGGGGCCGGGCGGGGCGCTGGCATGTCCCTCCTTGTCCCCCCAGGTGTCCCACCACCCCCCAATCTCCGCCTGCCACGCTGAGTCCGACAACTTTGTCTTCTGGCAAGGTGAGAGCCCGGGAGGGTGTTGGGCGCTGGGAGG
>NW_024516688.1:0-318 GCF_017590135.1 Pyrgilauda ruficollis | reverse complement strand
TTTTTTTTTTTTTTAATTTGATACTTGAAGAAGCGTCAGTGATGGACATTGTGCAGTGGTGCCCTGGACTGGAGAGTGGATGCACTTTATCGTCACTTGTGTGCGGACAGTGGCTCCCGTCCCACCCATGCGAGCCCCAGCAAGGTGTCCTTGGTGGCAGCAGAGCCAGCATGGGCTGGTTCTTCCAAAACCCCTTCTAGGACGTTAGGGAGCAATCTCTGTGTTTTAGTGTGGGTTTTCACATCCTGTAGAAACTTGAAGTCATGTTCTGCTGTCAGCTGACCCAGTGAAAAATTCAGCTAGGCAGACTTTGGTTTG
>NW_024516687.1:0-4202 GCF_017590135.1 Pyrgilauda ruficollis | reverse complement strand
GAAACTGACCACAGCAACAGGGAGCTGCAGATGGATGCCTGCTAAGGATCAGATTTGTCACAGACCCTCAGAGGGGTTCCATGGGGACTTTCCAAGAGTCTCCAGGCTGTTCAAGAGCTGGAATGTCACAGGCAGAGACAGGGGCTCCATGGACACTTCCCAGGGGTTTCTGGGGATGGTAAAGAGTGTGCCCTGTGCTCAGAGGCGGTCACAGCCATTCCATAGTGACATCCCAGGGCACCTTGGGCTGCAAAGGCACCGATCTGTCACAAGCACTGACGGGGGCTCCATGGTGACATCCCAGGAGTCCCCAGGCTGCCAAAGAGCCGGGATGTCCCAGACACTCACAGGGGTTCCTGTCATGGGCACAGTGGAAGCTTCAGGCAAAGCTTATTAGACAAGTTTCTCTTGGGTTACGAAGTACAGAAAGGAGCCTCAGCAGCCCCCACAGATTCCCAAACACCCCCCAGGACCTCCAGGCTTCGTAAACTCCTTCTGTGGGAGGAGTCTTGGAGGAGCTTGTTCCAATCCCACTCCCATACTTTTCAAGATTTTGTATGGAAGGAATTATAAAGGTGGAATGAAACCTTTATAGAATTTTTCTCACAGGTTTAATGATGGCAAACCATATATATTTATATAAATATATATTAACTATTATTGTAATGATTAGACAATATTATCTTAATCAGAAATATTAACTCCTAAGAGCTGTGACATATTATTATATTATTTTGTATTATATTATGTTACTTTATATATTGTTATATAATATTATATTATGTTATATAATATTATATACTAGGAAGTGATTTCAAAGTAACTGTATTAAAGCAAAACCAGGATTAAGCAGAGATTGGTGTCACTCCCTGTGTCGGTTTGAAAAGACAGGTGTTTGCTAAGGAAGGCAGCAGCCTCTCCTGAAGTGTAAATTCTAAACCCCCTCCCTCTGAATTTGTACAAATTTGAAATTCAAAGGCTCTCCGGCAAAAATATGGGAGCAGGAATAACAGTTCTTTATTAGGGAAACAAATAAAAAGATAAAATAAACAATGCATTAAAGCAACACAGCACTGACAGAGTCAGAACACAGATTATTAAAAGGAAGGAGAAGCTCTGTGTAGCTGTCAGAAAGGTGACAGGGATAGAGAGAATAATGATTCTCACATTTGGCAAGCCCCCAAGACTGTGAATTCAGGAGTTATTTGAGAATTTAGCTCCTTGAGCTGGGCTTCTTGCAAGACTTTTAGCAGCCTTGTGTTCCTCATCATGGGGTGAATGAACCTTGTCAGCCTCTCTGGTATCATTCACTCCCTTTCCTCCAGTGATTTGAACAAATTTTTCAAGGAAGGACAACAAAATATTTTCTTTACACTCACCACCCACAACAGCCATTTTCCTCATCAGTTCTCCCATAAGTCCTTCAGAGGAAGCTGCATCCAAGTTTCCAAGAGTTCCTCCAGAAAGAAAGAGCCAAAACCTCCTCAGAGGAGGGAGTCATGCTGTTGTCAAAGCCACTTGGGGTGAAAAAACAGTGCCCTGAACTCACTGTGCCAAAATAATGTCACAGTCTGGTTAAGAAAATTGTTAGAGAGATGCCTCTGCACCCATTTAAGGTACTAGCGAGACCAAATCCAAAGTGGATTTTATTGAACAGTAAATGTGAGGTAGAGAGAGAGATGGAAAGAAAGAGAAAAGGGGGGAGAACAAGGGAGTGACAGGGACAGAGACCTCCCCTGTGGCAGGGACAGTGTGACATTGTCCCCTGTAAGCGTGGCCTTCCCGGGGTGGGGGTTTTACACCTGAGCCAGTTTGGGTAAGGGGGGTGGTGTTCACCCCCCCCCAGCAGGGATTACCCCACTGTTTCAGGTTACAGTGTAAGATGTAACCAAAAGCATGTTTTCCATCCCCATCTCCATGAACTCTTATAAACAGGCGGGGCAGTGTTCTTTATCTCTTCCATGACTCATCCCTGATAACGCCCTGCAGGGGCTCTCTTCTGTTCATGGGCCATTGAGTGTCCCTGCAGGACTGATAAAATTACATCATCCCATTGTGGGATGCTCCGCCCAGGGGGAGGAGCCAAGCATTCCTACCTGGATATAAGCTGAGGCTTGCAGCACCAGGAGCACCTTGCCTACTGGATTCTCAGAGGACAAGAGCTCCATAAGCACCACTGGACCTTCAGAGGAAGACCAGACCCTTCTACAGGATCACTGCTTTGACAGAATCACGTTCATCACTGCAACAGGACTGCAGCCACCATTTAATTGGACTGCTACCAGCACCCTGAGCAACAGGGTGCCAGGTTATATCCTGACTCTGTCAGTTTAAGGCAGTGTTTCTGTATCATTGCCTTGATCTTAATTTTCTTGTTAAATTGTAATTCTGTCTTAGACTCTCTACCTGGTTTGCCCTCAAACCAGTAAAAAACTCAATGCACTCATCTCTTGTTTTCCTCCCAAACCAGAATTTCCCATCCCTAAGCCACCGCCAGATGGAGGAGAAGGCTGAGCGGAAGAGGAAGATGTCCCGGGTTGCCCAGTCATGTGAGGAGGAAGTCAGTGCCCCTTTCCCCTTCTCTCCTGCTCCATCTCCCAGCCCAGTATGGCCCCCGGCTGCAGTACAACCCTGCAGCCGTCACTGTCCTACTGGGGAAGCCCTGGAAGGATCTCCTTCCCATTCCTTCTGGCATGGAGGCAAATCCCATTTTCTCCTTGTCCTTCCTCCCCAAGACAAGGAGCTGAGGACAGAGACCAGAGAACACAAATCTCCCCAGCAGAATCTTGTGGAAGAGGCCGGTTTGAGTGGTTCCACGGCAGAGGAATGCAATGGGGAGGAAAAGCCCCAGAGATCCCACAGGAGAAGGGGCTACAAACCCAGCCCAGGGTGCTCTGAGGAGGAAAGACCCACCCTGTGCCAGGAAGGTGGACAGAGCTTCAGCCAGGGATCAGATCTAGTGGTCAATGAGCAGCTTCATGATGGGGAGAAGCCCTACAGGTGCTTGGAGTGTGGGAAGAGCTTCAGGTACAGCTCAGACCTCATCATCCACCAGTGCATCCACACTGGGGAGAGGCCCTACAAGTGCCCCATGTGTGGTAAGAGGTTTCAGAGCAGGTCCCATCTCCTCCTGCATGAGCGGATCCACACCGAGGAAACACCCTTCTGCTGCCCCGACTGTGGGAAGGGCTTCGAGCAGAACTCACATCTTGTGAGGCACCGGCGCATCCACAATGGGGAGAGGCCCTATGAGTGTCCCCAGTGTGGGAAGAGCTTCACCCAGAGCTCTCACTTGACCAAACTCCAACTGAGCCACTGGTAAGGGAAGCCCTGCAAGTGCTCTGACTACAGGAAAAGCTTCCTGCACTGCTTCAAATCCATGCCCCATGGGAGGACTCACGTTGTGCAGAGGCCTGGTAACCCACATTCCCTGTGATCCATGTTGGGAAGAGAGTGGGCTGGTTATCCTTTTGGTTTAGCCCTAATTTTTCTTCTGATTTATCACTTAAAAACACCTGAAATTGGACTAAAAAGAAAGCAATTGATCAAAGATGTCTAAAATCTCACCATTTAACAGGTATTTCAGATGGAATTTATGGTTTAAAGACATATTCTGGAGGATTTGTGGGTTCTTGGATGATTTCAGGAAGTGTTCTCCATATCTTTGCACTCCAAAAGTCAAGATGGATTGGGCTGTCACCTCAGAATGTCTCAATTGCACTGAAAACAACTCAATCTTATCCCAAAATGCTCAATCCCACCTTAAATTGGCTTGTTTTCACCTCAAAAAATCTCAGTCTTGTGCAAAAATTACTCAATTCCACAGCCTCCAGGGTGAGATGGGATTGGAAGGAGATTGGGAGAAGTGGGATCCAAATTTGAGGGTGTGGAATCAGGATTGTGTGGGGCTGGGTGTGTGGGATGTATTTTGACAAGAAATAAAACTTTCAGAATTATTGATTTCTGCCCCATTCATTTTCCATCAGTCCTGGTTTGTTTTTCAAAGTGCCACCTTCTCAGCTGTTTGGATTTGTGTCCTCCTTTCTCTCCTGCCTTTCTCTGCCTGCTCTGTTTCTCTCTCAGTGTCTCCCTTGACCCAGAGCAGCTCCCACCAAAGACCCTGCCCTGATTTAATTCCCAGTCCAGTAGGTGCAACAACCACGGGTGAAGTTATGAGGCTGGCACTGAAATGTCACTGTAAG
>NW_024516686.1:0-318 GCF_017590135.1 Pyrgilauda ruficollis | reverse complement strand
CCGGGGATCCTCACCGGGAACCGGGGAGCCCCCCCCTCCGAGGGCACCGGGCCCCCCTCCCAGCCCCGGGGCTCACCCTGCCCAGGCGGAGCGGCCACATCTCGGTGTGCGCTGCACGTGGCTCCCGGCCGGGTCCCGCTCCCGGTCCCGGTGCCGCTCCCGGTACCGGCCCCCGCTTGGCCCCGCCCCCCCCGCGCGCGCTGCCGGGAGGGCGGAGCCACCGGGGCCGACGGGAAAGGGGAGGTCCGAGCGCTCCCCGCCCCCCTCAGCCGGGGTCACCCGGTCCCTGCACCCCCCATCCCGAATTTTGGGGTCCCC
>NW_024516685.1:0-318 GCF_017590135.1 Pyrgilauda ruficollis | reverse complement strand
GACAAGCAGCAATTCTCAGCATTCATAAAGCTGAAATTAAAACTGCACTCTGCTAAACAGTTCTGTCCCTTTGGTCTGCTCTCTGTAAATTACACACCAGCAATGGGTGGTTCATAACCCTTCCTAAAATTCCCACTCCCAGAACTGAGCATCATGAACTCAGGTGAAAGCCATCTTTGTACAATAATCCAAGTTACCTTTACATATGTCTGGCTCTGTTACTACAGATGTTTGTGACCACCTTAGATAGGAATTAGCCCTCAGATTTTACTTTGGCAACACTGAAATTAAAGGGAAAAGCTGAAAGATACAACTCTA
>NW_024516684.1:0-318 GCF_017590135.1 Pyrgilauda ruficollis | reverse complement strand
TGGAGGGTGTCAATGCCTCCCTCCAGGATCTGCTCTCACAAGGAAAACTCCTCCAGCCCATGTTCTGTGAAGGGAATTACCCTTTCCTCGTGGACAGAGAGCCGTGGTTTCCCCCCGAGGATGTCTGGGCTGATGTCAATCTTCCCCTGCCCTGTGATATTCCAAAGTACTGGTCCTGGAAAATGTATTGGGAGTGGGAGCAGGGATCCAGCTCCATCTGGCTGAGCAGTCACCATTTCCACAGGAGAGTGAGGGAATGTGAGTCATTCCAGAGGGAATTGGGAGTTCAACACTGTCTTGGTTTGCAAAGCCAGGTGT
>NW_024516683.1:0-318 GCF_017590135.1 Pyrgilauda ruficollis | reverse complement strand
TATATATATATATACTATAATCTCATTATCCTTTTAACAACCCACCTGCTTGTCCTGGGGATGCCATTTAACATGGTACACTCATCCATCCATTGTTTAGACCCATTCTTTCCTGTTAAGTCTCTACTCACAATTTCCAGCATCTTTCCTACACGCTGTCATTGACAACAGAACTAGAACTGCCTCTACATACTTTATATTGTGAAATCTCCATTTGTTTTAGGTAGTGTAGGTACTCTTTGCTGGAACATACAAGTGGCAGGACATAAACAAAACCACCCCACAAAAAAAACCAGACACAGTGAAAGGAAAAAAAAA
>NW_024516682.1:0-318 GCF_017590135.1 Pyrgilauda ruficollis | reverse complement strand
CACCTGGGGGCATCTAGGGGATACCTGAGCTCACCTAGGGACACCTGAGGACACCTGAACTCACCTGGGGACACCTGGGGACATCTGGGGACACCTGGGGGCACCTGGGGACACCTGCGGGCACCTGCGGGCACCTGGGGACACCTGGGGATACCTGAGCTCACCTGAGCTCACCTAGGGACAGCTGAGGACACCTGAACTCACCTGGGGGCACCTGGAGGCACCTGAGCTCACCTGCAGGCACCTGGGGACATCTGGGGGCACTTGAGATCACCTGTGGGCACCTGGGGAGTAGCTGGGGACACCTGAGGGCATCTG
>NW_024516681.1:0-318 GCF_017590135.1 Pyrgilauda ruficollis | reverse complement strand
GGTTTTTGGGGTTTGGGGGTTTTTGGGTGTTTGAAGTTTGGGGGTTTCGGGATTTTGGATTTGGGGCTTGGGGTTTTTTTGGTTTTTTTTGTGTTTTTGGGGTTTGGGGGTTTTGGGGATTTTGGGTTTGGGGTTTGGGTTTTTTGGGGTTTGGGGTGTTTGGGGTGTTTGGGGATTTTGGGGATTGGGTTTTTTTAGGGTTTTTTTGGGATTTCGGGGTTTGGGGTCCCTCACCCGGCTCTGCCAGCCCGGCATGGGCTCCGCGCTCTGCCGCAGCCGCGCCAGGATCCGCTGCAGCTGCGGGGTCAGCAGCTCCGA
>NW_024516680.1:0-318 GCF_017590135.1 Pyrgilauda ruficollis | reverse complement strand
ATTAAGTTCCAGTTGGGCCTGGGCCCTTCTAATCTTCTCCCTGCATACCCTCACAACATCTTTGTGGCCCTCCTGAGTGGCCTGCCTCTTCCAAAAGCAATATACTCTTCTTACCCCTTAGTTCCGGGCAAAGCTCTATTCAGACAGGCTACTCTTCTTTCCTGGTGGTTCACCTTTTGGCACAGAAGGATAGCCTGCTCAAAATTGTTGTATGAGAAAACATTGTTTATACTTACCAATGATGTTTGGTCCTCAAAAGGCCTGGTAATATTTTTCCTGAGAGGAGGAGGAAAAAATGAGTTTAAAAAAAAAACAAAA
>NW_024516679.1:0-318 GCF_017590135.1 Pyrgilauda ruficollis | reverse complement strand
TACAAGCAGCAAGAGAGCGAAGTTGTTGTGCTTCAGCAGTTGCAGCGGAAGGCAGCAGTAGAGGGGAACAACTAAGGACAACTGAGGCGTTACAAATAAAAGCAGCGGCTGTTCTCCTCTTGGACAGCTAATATCTATGGAGGGAAGGAGAGATCTACGAGACTCCATACCTAGCAACCAAAGTACCAAGCCCCTTCCCTCTACAAGGCAATACGTGGCTAGTAGGGTGGCGACACCGACGGCGTCAGCAGCAGAACGCTGGCACGGAAAGGTGTTGCGCAACAGAGTTGTCCCTGCAGCAAAGCCTGTTGTTCAGGA
>NW_024516678.1:0-318 GCF_017590135.1 Pyrgilauda ruficollis | reverse complement strand
GGGGGGTTTGGTGACACCTGAGGGGGTTTGAGGACACCTGAGGGGGGGTCCCGGTGACACCTGAGGGGGTCCCGGTGACACCTGAGGGGGGTCCCGGTGACACCTGCGGGGGTTTTGGTGACACCTGTGTGTCCGGGGTCCCCAGGTGGAGCCGGCGGCGCTCGGGGGGTTCCTGGTGGCCCCTCCCCCCCTGCAGCACCTGCACCTCACCTGTCCCCGCCTGCGGCCCGTGCTGCCCGCGCTGGCCGTGAGTGCCGCCCCCGAACCGCCCCGAAATACACCCAAAAACCACCCGAAATACACCCCAAACACCCAAAA
>NW_024516677.1:0-318 GCF_017590135.1 Pyrgilauda ruficollis | reverse complement strand
AAAATTTTAGAAATTAAAGTTATTTTATAGACCTTCAAACACTGGTAACCTTTTGCCATTCCTACCAAAACAAGGCTTATCCTGCAGTTCTCTTATTTTCAGCAAAAATAGTGGTGATATGAGGAAACTAATGCCACATTACATTGCAAGGAAAGGAAGTTTCTTCCCAGTGTGAAGTCAGAAGCAAGCAGAGAAAACATCCATGTAGTGAGAGGCAAAATGTTTCCAATGGGAATCTTGCCTTTAGACATTCTTATAGTTAATTAATATTGAAAGATACAAGTTTTAGCTAAGACTCCTGGCCTCAAAATACGATGA
>NW_024516676.1:0-4460 GCF_017590135.1 Pyrgilauda ruficollis | reverse complement strand
AAATAACCCTGAGACACCCCAAAACCACAGCCGGGATTTGGGGTTTTCGTGTGGTCTTTTGGTGTTTTTAGGACAAATTTTGGGACATTTTTCAGGGGGATTTTGGGTTTTTTTGGGGAACATTTGCTTTTTTGGGGGGAATTTTGGGTTTTTTGGGGGGAATTTTGGGTTTTTGGTGGGGGATTTTGGGGTTTTTTGGGGGGTTTTTTTGGAGGGAATTTTGGTTTTTTTGGGGGGGAATTTTGGGTGTTTTTGGAGAAGAATTTTGGGGTTTTTGGAGGGGAATTTTGGGGTTTTTTTGGGGGAAATTTGGGGTTTTTCAGGGGGAATTTTGGGTGGTTTTGGTGGGAATTTTGAGGTTTTTTGGGGCATTTTTGGGGTTTTTGTGACAATTTTAGGGTCATTTTTGATTGGGATTTTTGGTGATTTTGTGGTGATTTCAGGGCCGTTTTTCACAGGAATTTTGGGGTTTTTTGGGGATTTTTGGGTTTCTCACCCATGACCTTTGCAGCCGTGGAGGCGCCGAGGATGAGGAAGAGGCTGGGGGCGATGAAGGACACGGGGACTCGGTTTGGGGGATTTTTGGTGATTTTGTGGTGATTTTAGGGTCATTTTTCACAGGAATTTTGGGATTTTTTGGGGATTTTTGGGTTTCTCACCCATGATCTTTGTAGCCGTGGAGGCGCCGAGGATGAGGGAGAGGTTGGGGGCGATGAAGGACACGGGGACTCGGTTTGGGGGATTTTTGGTGATTTTGTGGTGATTTTAGGGACGTTTTTCACAGGAATTTTGGGGTTTTTCACAGGAATTTGGGGTTTTTCACAGGGATTTTGGGGTTTTTCACAGGAATTTGGGGTTTTTCACAGGGATTTTGGGGTTTTTCACAGGAATTTGGGGTTTTTCACAGGGATTTTGGTATTTTTTGGGGATTTTTGGGTTCTCACCCATGATCTTGGCGGCCGTGGAGGCGCCGAGGATGAGGGAGAGGTTGGGGGCGATGAAGGACATGCGGGACTCCACGTACTCGTAGATGCGCAGCTTGGCCCCGCTCAGCGCCAGCGCCATGTCGCACGCGTCCTCGATGCGCCCCAGCTCCTCCTCCGACAGCTGCTGCCTGCAAGCCCAGAAACGGCCCCGATTCGGGATCAGAGACCCCGAAAACCCCAAAAACGGCCCCAGATTCGGGATCAGCGACCCCGAAAACCCAAAAAACCACCCCAAAAACGGCCCCAAATTCGGGATCGGCGACCCCAAAAACCCCAAAAACAGCCCCGGATTCGGGATCAGCGACCCCAAAAACCCCAAAAACGGCCCCGGATTCGGGATCGGCGACCCCGAAAACCCCAAAAACGGCCCCGGATTCGGGATCAGAGACCCCGAAAACCCCAAAAACGGCCCCGGATTCGGGATCAGAGACCCCGAAAACCCCAAAAACGGCCCCGGATTCGGGATCGGCGACCCCGAAAACCCCAAAAACGGCCCCGGATTCGGGATCGGCGACCCCGAAAACCCCAAAAACCACCCCAAAAACCACCCCAAAAACCCCAAAAACGGCCCCGGATCCGGGATCGGCTACCCCGAAAACCCCAAAAACGGCCCCAATTCGGGATCAGAGACCCCAAAAACCCCAAAAACCACCCCCAAAAACGGCCCGGATTCAGGATCAGCGACCCCGAAAACCCCAAAAACCACCCCGAAAACCCCAAAAACGGCCCCGGATCCGGGATCAGCGACCCCAAAAACCCCAAAAACGGCCCCGGATTCGGGATCAGCAACCCCAAAAACGGCCCTGATTCGGGATCAGCTACCCCGAAAACCCCAAAAACCACCCCTAAAAACCCCAAAAACGGCCCCGGATTCGGGATCGGCGATCCCGAAAACCCCAAAAACCACCCCCAAAAACCCCAAAAACGGCCCCGATTTGGGATCAGCGACCCCAAAAACCCCAAAAACGGCCCCGATTCGGGATCAGAGACCCCAAAAACCCCAAAAACCACCCCCAAAAACGGCCCCAAATTCGGGATCGGCGACCCCAAAAACCCCAAAATCCGCCCCCGAAAACCCCAAAACCACCAAAACCAGCCCCAAATTCAGGATCAGTGACCCTAAAACCCCAAAACCTGCCCCCAAAAACCCCCAAAACCACCCTGGAAAACCCCAAAAACCACCCCCAAAGACCCCAAAAACAGCCCCAAATTCAGATCAGAGACCCCAAAACCAGCCCCAAATTCGGACTCGGCGACCCCAAAACCACCAAAAACTGCCCTGGAAAACCCCAAAAACCCCAAAAACAGCCCCGAATTTGGGCTTGGCAAACCCAAAAACCGCCCCCAAAAACCCCAAAATTCACGACAGGCCCCCAAAGTGACCCCAAATCCCCTAAAATGACCCCAAACCCCCCAAAATCCTCCCAACAACCCCAAAATCCCCCATAAAAATAGCCCCAAAATGACCCAACAACAACCCAAAATTCCCCAAAATTCCCCCAAAACCACCCCAAATCCCCCAAAATTCCCCAAATACCCCCAAAACCACTCCAAAACCACCCCAAAAACTGACCCCAAATCCCCCAAAATGACCCCAAATCCCCAAAAATTCCCCCCAAATCTCCCCAAGACCCTCCAAAATGCCCCCAAAACCACCCCAAAAACTGACCCCAAATCCCCCAAAATGACCCCAAATCCCCAAAAATTCCCCCCAAATCTCCCCAAGACCCTCCAAAATGCCCCCAAAACCACCCCAAAAACTGACCCCAAATCCCCCAAAATGACCCCAAATCCCCAAAAATTCCCCCCAAATCTCCCCAAGACCCTCCAAAATGCCCCCAAAACCACCCCAAAAACTGACCCCAAATCCCCCAAAATGACCCCAAATCCCCAAAAATTCCCCCCAAATCTCCCCAAGACCCTCCAAAATGCCCCCAAAACCACCCCAAAAACTGACCCCAAATCCCCCAAAATGACCCCAAATCCCCAAAAATTCCCCCCAAATCTCCCCAAGACCCTCCAAAATGCCCCCAAAACCACCCCAAAAACTGACCCCAAATCCCCCAAAATGACCCCAAATCCCCAAAAATTCCCCCCAAATCTCCCCAAGACCCTCCAAAATGCCCCCAAAACCACCCCAAAAACTGACCCCAAATCCCCCAAAATGACCCCAAATCCCCAAAAATTCCCCCCAAATCTCCCCAAGACCCTCCAAAATGCCCCCAAAACCACCCCAAAAACTGACCCCAAATCCCCCAAAATGACCCCAAATCCCCAAAAATTCCCCCCAAATCTCCCCAAGACCCTCCAAAATGCCCCCAAAACCACCCCAAAAACTGACCCCAAATCCCCCAAAATGACCCCAAATCCCCAAAAATTCCCCCCAAATCTCCCCAAGACCCAAAAAAAACCAAAAATCCTCCCAAAATCCTCCAAAAAACAACCCCAAAACCCCCCCCACCAAAAAAAACCCAAAAATCCCCCAAAAAATTGCCCAAAAAACCCGAAACTCCCAAAAAACACCCTCGAAAAAACACCCCAAAATTCAAATTCGGGCTGGTTTTGGGGCATTTTGGGCCATTTTTGGGGTGTTTTAGGGGTGTTTTCTGCCATTTTTGGGGTGTTTTGTGTCAATTTTGGGGTGTTTTAGGGTGGTTCAGGGCCGTTTTTGGGGTGTTTCAAGGTGGTTTTGGGGTGTTCTGTGCCATTTTTGGGGTACTTTGGGCCATTTTTGGGGTGTTCTGTGTCAATTTTGGGGTGGTTTAGGGCGGTTTCGGGGTGCTTTACGGTGGTTTTGTGCCATTTTTGGGGTGTTTGTTTCAGGCTGTTTTGGGGTGTTTTGTGCCATTTTTGGGGCGCTTCAGGGTGGTTTTTGCCATTTTTGGGGTGTTTCGGGGTGTTCAGCACCAATTTTTTGGATGCTTCAGGGTGTTTTAGGGTGTTTTTTGGGTGTTTTGTGCCATTTTTGGGGTGGTTTTTGCCATTTTTGGGATGTTTTGGGCTGTTTTAGGGGACTTTTAGGGTTGTTTTTTGCCATTTTTGGGGGGTTTCAGGCTGTTTTTGGGGTGCTCTGTGCCATTTTTGGGTGTTTCGGGCTGTTTCACGGTGTTTTGTGCCATTTTTGGGGGGGTTTTTTGCCACTTTTGGGCCGTTTCAGGCTGTTTTGGGGTGTTTTTTGCCATTTTTAGGGTGTTTTTTGCCAATTTTGGGTGTTTTGGGGTGTTTTTGGGATGTTTTGTGCCATTTTTAGGGTGTTTTTTGCCATTTTTGGGTGTTTCGGGCTGTTTTGGGGTGTTCTGTGCCATTTTCGGGCTGTTTCGGGGTGTTTTTGGGGTGGTTTTTTGCCATTTTTGGGGTGTTTTTTGCCATTTTTAGGGTGGCTTTTGCCGTTTTTGGGCCGTTTCGGGCCGTTTCGGGCTGTTTTGGGGTGTTTTTTGCCATTTTGGGGTGTTTTGTGCCATTTTTGGGGTGTTT
>NW_024516675.1:0-318 GCF_017590135.1 Pyrgilauda ruficollis | reverse complement strand
AAAAAAAAAAAAAAAAAGAGACTTCCAGTGATATTTCCTTTTTCTGGTTTCTCTGCATAGGTACTCTGTATTATTAATGTATTAAGCAATGTCACAGAGCTTGGGGAAATGATGCTTTGATCACTGTCCTTGTTCTTCTCATTTAAAAGTTGCCCACTTTCATCATCAGAGATCCCTTCAGACGGTGCACATCTTCAGAGCAGGCTGTTCAGAGGATAAAGGCCACCATTCAGGAGCACAGATAAAAACCCATCCCAAAAGTTAAATATGGGAAGAAATCTTCCTGCTTTTACAATTAACTGTATTCAAGACTGTGTA
>NW_024516674.1:0-318 GCF_017590135.1 Pyrgilauda ruficollis | reverse complement strand
CCCCCTCCGCCGCCTCCCATTGGCTGCTCCCGCATGGCCCCGCCCCCCCG
The DNA here is from genome assembly GCF_017590135.1 of Pyrgilauda ruficollis. Lineage (NCBI taxonomy): Eukaryota > Metazoa > Chordata > Aves > Passeriformes > Passeridae > Pyrgilauda > Pyrgilauda ruficollis. Next base: position 268 of record NW_024516674.1, on the reverse strand, counting down.
CGCGCCTCGGCCCCGCCCCAACCAGGGCGGAGCCTCTGACAGCAATAACCCCGCCCCGAAAAAGGGCGGGGCAAATCGAAGCACAAGTCCCGCCCCCTCATAACCCTGACCAATCGCAGCGCTTCCATCGGGGGGTGGGGCCTGACAGGCCACGCCCCCTCCCGCCCCTCCCCCGCCGTGGGGGGAGGGGAATAAAGTGGCTTTTCCCACGTGGGGGAGGGGCCCGGCCTCGTTTTTGGGGGGTTCCCAGTCCCCCCCAGTCCCCCCC
>NW_024516673.1:0-318 GCF_017590135.1 Pyrgilauda ruficollis | reverse complement strand
AAAATTAATATTTTCTAACTCAAAAAATCCCTTTTAATTTACCCTAAAATTCCCCTTTTCTACCTCAAAAAACCTCTTTTAAATTACCTTAAAATTTACCTTTCTTACCTTAAAAAATCCCTTTTAATTTACCCCAAAATTCCCCTTTTCTACCTCAAACAACCCATTTTAAATTACCCCAAAATTCCCCTTTCCTACCTCAAAACTCCTCTTTTAATTTACCCTAAAATTCCCCTTTTTTACCTCAAAAAATCCCTTCAAATTTACTCTAAAATTCCCCTTTTTTACCTCAAAACCCCATTTTAATTTACCCTAAAA
>NW_024516672.1:0-318 GCF_017590135.1 Pyrgilauda ruficollis | reverse complement strand
GGCGGGGCCGCTCGGGGGGTCGTGGCCGGAGCCCCCCGGGCCCCCCAGGAGCAGCAGGAGCAGCGGGAGGAGCCGCCCCGCCGCCATCGCAGGTGAGCGCCGCTGACGTCACCCAGGTGCGCCGGCCGAGGCCACGCCCACCCCGAAACGGAAAACGGGGAACGGCGGTGTTGGCCACGCCCATCGCGTGAGGCCACGCCCCCGACGAGACAGCGAAGCCACGCCCTCGACGCGGCGCCTTATATGGTGTCGCGGCGAAGCCACGCCCCTTCATTTGCATGTGACGCGGGAAATCGCGCCGTTGTTGGTGGGGGGGGG
>NW_024516671.1:0-318 GCF_017590135.1 Pyrgilauda ruficollis | reverse complement strand
GGCCGGGCCGGGCCGGGCCGGGCGGGATGGGCCCCGTCGCCATGGCGACCGTCCCGCTGGGGCGGCGCGCGGGGCGGTGGCGCCCCCTGGCGCCGGAAGGGGCGTGTCGCGCGGCGGAAGCGGGGCCGAGCGCCGCAGGGTGTGTGCGCGTGTCCGTGCGAGCGGCCGCCGCTCCCGTCGCCTCCGCCCGTGGGATCCGCGCGCGCCGCCAGGTGAGGGCCCGCGGCCGCCATCGGGGTGGGCATCGGCATCGCGGGGCATCGGCATCGCGACCCGCGGGGCAGCCCGCCCCGGCCTGCCCCCGCCCGCCCCGGCCCG
>NW_024516670.1:0-318 GCF_017590135.1 Pyrgilauda ruficollis | reverse complement strand
CACTCAGAATGCACACCCACTCTCTAAACTTTTCACTATGTATTTTCAGCAAAGAAATTAATGCTCATTGCCTATAAATTACATATTTCCCTTCATTCATTAATCTCCTATCATCCATTTGTTATTGATTTCTCAATTCTCATGCTGCTGCCACATGAACAATTGCTTGCTCCTGGTGGGCTCCATACTATGCTCATTTTGCCAAGTCCATGGAACCACACCATCAAAAGCAGGATGAACATTTACCAAGGAAGGGAGTAAATCTACAGCTCACTGATCTAAGCTTTCACAAATTAAATAACTGGCCAGCTATACCAA
>NW_024516669.1:0-318 GCF_017590135.1 Pyrgilauda ruficollis | reverse complement strand
CAGGTCGGCCGTGGCTCCGAGCCCGCCGTTCCGGCGGGAGCTGTCCCCATTCCCGGGCGGAGCTGTCCCCGTCCACGGGAGAGGCTGCGCCGGGACGGTCCCTGAGGCGCCTCCCAAGCCCCGCCCAGCAGCGGCCGCGCGGAGGGCACGCGGCCCCGTGCGTCACGGGCTGCGCGCGCGGCCATTGGCTGGGGCGGCCGCTGCCCCGCCCCCCGCGCCCTGCCGCGGATGTCGCAGCGGCTCTGCGCCCTTGTCGTTCGAAACTCGGCCCAAGATGGCGGCGGCGGCCGGGAGCGGGGCCGAGGCGGCGGCGGCGGC
>NW_024516668.1:0-318 GCF_017590135.1 Pyrgilauda ruficollis | reverse complement strand
GTGTGTCCCCAGCTGGCGTGGTCAAGGCTGAGGATTACACCCTGCCGGCGTACGTGGACCGCCGGGACGTGCCCCTGCCCGAGGTGTCCTTCGTCAGGGACCTGTCGGCGCAGCAGCGCGCGCTCAAGGAGAAGGAGAAGGCGTCGTGGAGCGCCCTGTCCGTGGATGAGAAGGTGGAATGTAGGTTTGGGGGGCTCGCAGGGACCTCCCGGGCAGCCACAGCACCGTTTCCATCTGTGGGTGGAGTGGCTCGGGTGGGAAGGGAGCTTGAAGATCACCTCGTTCCACCAGCCCCTGTCCAGCCTGGCCCTGGGCACT
>NW_024516667.1:0-318 GCF_017590135.1 Pyrgilauda ruficollis | reverse complement strand
AGGGTCACCTGGAGCGGGTGACACAGGGACATGCCCAGGTGGGTTGGGATGTGTCCAGAGAGGGAGAGTCCAGGCCCCCCTGGGCACCTGATCCAGGGCTCTGCCACCCTCCATGGAGAGGAGCTCTCCCCCAGCTGATGTGGAACTCCCTGGGGCTTTGTTTGTGTCCATGGCTCCCTGTCCTGTCACTGGGCACCCCTGGAAGGAGGCTGGCACCATCCTCTGCCAGCCCTCGGAGATACTGGTGAGGATTAATGACATCCCTCTCAGGCTCTTCTCCTCCCGGCTGACCAGGCCCAGCTCCCACAGCCTCTCCTC
>NW_024516666.1:0-318 GCF_017590135.1 Pyrgilauda ruficollis | reverse complement strand
TTCCCCAGTTTCCCCAGATTTTTTTCCTAACTTTCCGGGATTTTTTCCCCCAATTTCCCCGGATTTTCCCCCGAATTTTCCCAGATTTTTTCCCAATTTTCCCCCTCATTTTTCCCAGTTTTCCCGTGGATTTTTTTCCCAATTTTCCCCATTTTCCCTCTCATTTTTCCCAGTTTCCCCGTGGATTTTTTTTTTCCCAATTTTCCCCAATTTCCCCGGATTTTTCCCCAATTTCCCCGGTTTTTTTCCCAATTTTCCCGATTTCCCCTCCTTTTCCCCCAATTTCCCCATATTTTTTTCCCAATTTTCCCCATTTTC
>NW_024516665.1:1810-4048 GCF_017590135.1 Pyrgilauda ruficollis | reverse complement strand
GAGGCAGGTGGGCCATCCTCGGCTGACCGGGTCTAGTAATTTTGATACATAACCCACAGGCTTCTTTGATCCCGCCCAACTTTGAGTCAATACCCCATATGCAGTGTGATTGCTTACATCCACAAATAGTTGGAAAGGTTTTCTTACATCCGGCAGACTTAGAACTGGAGCTGTTACTAGAGCCTCCTTTAATTCCCTGAGGTAGTGTTCGTCCTGCTCCCCCCACTTGGGCTTCTCCGTGGTCAATTTCTCGTACAGGAATTTGACCTTTTCACTGTATCCCTCAATCCATTGCCTGCAGAAACCCAATAATCCCAGAATTTGCCTTACCTCTCGTTTAGTCTTCGGTGGGGGTAGAGACACAATACCCGCGATTCTCTCAGGATCAAGTTTCTTTTTCCCCTGTACCAGCCAGTGACCCAAATATTTTACCTCAGGTTCCGTGAATTGGAGTTTGGCCCTGGATACCTTTAGGCCCTTGTCCCCCAAGAAATTTAATAGAGCTATGGTAGTTGCTCGGACTCCCTCCTCCATGGGTCCAGCTATTAGAAGATCGTCCACATACTGCAGCAGCTTAGTCCCACCTATCGGGACGAAGTCACTCAGGAGCTGCTCAAGGGCTTGGCCGAATAGATTAGGTGAATCCACAAACCCCTGGGGCAAGGAGGTCCAGCGGAGTTGCTGTTTACGGTTCGTCCCCGGGTCCTCCCACTGAAATGCAAAGTAATCGCGGCTTTCCTCGGCCAGAGGGCAGGTCCAAAAGGCATCCTTCAAATCAATCACACTGTACCAGACATCCCTAGGTGAGACGTTATTCAGCAGTGTATATGGGTTGGGGACCGTGGGAAATAGGGTCTTAGTTCTCTGGTTCACAGCTCTAAGATCTTGTACGAGGCGGAAATTCCCATCTGGCTTTCGGACCGCCAGGATGGGGGTGTTGTGCCTCGACATACATGGTTCTAAAGTACCCTTTTTAATGAGATCTTCAATGATGGGCTTTAGTCCCCACCGACCTTCAAGGGGGATGGGGTATTGTTTTACCCGGATGGGGTCCTCAGGTTTTTCTATTTCTATTTGTATAGGTTTTATTTCCAGTTTCCCCGCTTCCTCCCCCGTGTGCCACACCTGAGGGTTTATTTTTCCCTCATCTTCCACTGTAAGTTTATACAAACTTACCTTGAGCTGTGACTCCTGTACGATAAGGCTTATTCCTAAAAGTACCATAAGGTCCCTCCCCAATAGGTTATAATCAGCCTCCTCCACCAGCAATAAGTTCCCCAAGCATATTTTATTTTCAGATTCAATTTCAACATCTTTTATTACCGGAACCTTAAAAGGTTCCCCCTTTGCCCCAATTACAGTCATGGCGTCTTTGCTCCGTGAACATCCCCATGGCAGGTGCTGCACCGTGGTCCTTTCAGCACCTGAATCTACTAAGAAAGTTATCTCTTGTTTATGGGGTCCGATTTTGAGTTTTATCAAGGGCTCTCTTGGTGTTACGGACCCCAAATTGAAGAGCCCCTGACACCTCTAATCCTCCTGAAACATTTTTTCATCCTTGATCCTTTTCTTGCATTCCCTCCGGAAATGCCCTTTTTGCTTGCAGTAAAAGCACTCAGGAGCCCCCCGTGATCTGGCTGCCGAACCCTTAGTCGGGCGTGCCGACTCTCTTACCATCTTTCGGGTCTTCTCCGCCCCCCCTTTTGCAGGTTCTTTTTCCTGCTTTTGGGCTTCCCTGACCGCAGCCACCAGAACCTTTGCTTGTACCTTTTGTTTTTCATCCTCCCTCCGCATGTATACCTTCTGAGCCTCCCGCAAGAGCTCCTGTAAGGATCGTTCTTGCCAGTCCTCCAATTTTTCCAACTTTTTCCGTATATCCTCCCACGATTTTGCCACAAACTGGGTTTTCAATAATATGGCTCCTACCGGGGAGTCAGGATCGGTACCAGAATACATCTGGAGGCTTTTCCGTAGCCTTTCCAGCCACTCCGTGGGGGTCTCGTCCCTCCCCTGACGCTCCCCCAAGGCTTTTCCCAAATTTTGTCCCTTTGGCACAGCCCCCCGTACACCTTGGATGACCATGTACCTTAATTCCATCATCTTCTGCCTGTCCTCTTCGAGTTGAGCATTCCACGGTGGCCTTTGGCTTGGCCACCTAACCTCCCCGCTCCCCCCTTGTGGGTTTCTGTGTTCCCAATCCTTAATCGCCGCTGTCCGGATCATGTCCCGCTCCTCAGC
>NW_024516665.1:0-1200 GCF_017590135.1 Pyrgilauda ruficollis | reverse complement strand
AGGCAAGTTTTCTAAGGGTTCCCACATTTGGGAAACAACCCCCTTTGTTGCTTTAATGTTTTTACAGGGTATAGTGAGACACTCGCACCTTCCCACATCCCTGCATATTCAGTTTCCTCCCGCGTTGCCCCCCCCTCAAGCACGAATTCCCTCAGAGCCCGGCAGATTTCTCTGTTGAATGACCCGAATATAGGCCACACCATATGTTTCTTAACCTCTACATGAGCCCATTTTTCCATACAGAAGAACACGGCTCTTTCTTTAGATTTTTGTTTCCTTATGGGGCATTCTTCCCAATGCTCCAACATCCATCCCAAAGGGCTATACCTCGGGATGTCGGGGAGGTTCGACTTCCCGTTGTCCCGGGATTTTTCTTGAACTTTACTTTTCTTTAGGCCCATGTCGAAGACCCCTTTCCTCCCCCTTTTCAATCCGCTTTTGTCTGATTTAGTTAGTACACGCAATGAAGCCAGACAAACACCACGAATAATTTCCTTGTTAACTTGTTAATCGTGTGGAGAACCGAGCCACAGACTTTCTGTTAACAGGTCTCTTACCTTTTCCCTGGATCCAGCGAGGTTCCTCGTTCCTCCTGATCCCGTCAGTGGTCCCCGGGAGCCCCCTCTGTTCCCCTTTTCTCCCTTCTGGGGTCCCTCCGTGTGTGTTTCCCGGGAAAAGCCCGTACTTGCTCCCCGCTTTCCAGAACTTTTCCTTGTTTCTTTGGTGTGTGTGATTTGGGACACTTTCACTCGCTTCCCCTTCACCCGACCGTTTCCCTCGCAGGAGGACGGAACTGCGGTCTCCGGGTCCACACTCACTTCGTGAAAATTTCACGTCTCATACACACACACCCACACACACACATACACATGACCACCCTTGTACCCAACCCCGCGATACTTACGGTTCCTTTTCTCACGTTGGGATCTTCGTGCACGTAGATTTTATGGGTAAAAATTAGCCGGCTTCCACGGAGAGCTATCTCCGTGCTCTAGAGCTCAGGGCCCGTCCCCCGTTTTGGTGTTTCCGTGGCTAGTTTTTTGGCTGCCAAAAAGTTTGTTTTTATCTGGTTGGTTCCACTGGGTTCCCAGTCTCGCCCGGCCGCTGAAACTCCGGCGGGGCGCCGCCCGGGTTTTTGGGCTGGAAACCCTGGGACCCTTTACCAGATCACGGCGGCTTGGTCACCAAATTGTTATAAAT
>NW_024516664.1:0-319 GCF_017590135.1 Pyrgilauda ruficollis | reverse complement strand
CCAGTGCTCCCAGTTCATCCCAGTTCCAGTGCTCCCAATTGCTCCCAGTTGCTCCCAGTCACTCCCAGTGCTCCCAGTGCTCCCAGTTCCAGTTCTTCCCAATGCTCCCAGTGCTCCCAGTGCTCCCAGTTTGTCCCAGTCCATCCCAGTTCCAGTGCTCCCAGTCACTCCCAGTTGCTCCCAGTGCTCCCAGTTCCAGTTCGTCCCTGTGCTCCCAGTGGATCCCAGTGCTCCTAGTTCATCCCAGTTCGTCCCAGTTCTCCCAGTATCCCCAGCCCCTCGATTCTTGCAGTGCTCCCAGTCCCTCCCAGTTTGTCCC
>NW_024516663.1:0-319 GCF_017590135.1 Pyrgilauda ruficollis | reverse complement strand
TGAATCTCCAGGATTATGGAAACAAGGAACAGAGTGACAGCCACAGGCATGAGCCTAATGAGAAACGAGAGCAGTGGGTGAGGAAAGGAGCTGGGCAATGCCATTAAGAGCAGCAGCCACACAAGATGCGTCACTAATCCGATTACAGGCATGCCACGTGGGACAGGGAGAGGCACCTCTGCTAAACTGGGAGCTTAACTGGGAGAGAAAACCAAGCAGAGAGCCACGGGGCCGGGGAGAAGGCAGTGCTGCCAGAGCCCAGAGTGCCCCGACCTGAGCCGAGCTCCAAGGAGCTCCTGGAGGGCATGGATGGCTCATC
>NW_024516662.1:0-319 GCF_017590135.1 Pyrgilauda ruficollis | reverse complement strand
GGGCTCTCCCAGCCCCGCTCCCTCCCTGCCCTCCAGACTCCAACATCGCCTCTCCCGACAGCCCATCCCCCAGCTGGGACCCCCGGGTTTTGGGGCTGGGGTCGGGTCGGGGGTGTCAGACCTAGGGCAGGGACAGCCCTGTGCCACTCTGTTCCAGCTCAGCAAACCCAGCTGCTCCAACCCAGCACCGAGAGCTGAGCCCAGCGCTGCCCCAAGCTGGGAACGGCTGCAAGCCCTTCCCAGGCAGCTCAGGCGTGAAATCTGCCCAAATTCCTTCTGTCTGGTGTGGCAGCAGCCCTCTGGCCACAGCACAACTTTC
>NW_024516661.1:0-319 GCF_017590135.1 Pyrgilauda ruficollis | reverse complement strand
GGCCATGCCGAACGGCCCGGGGTTCATGCCCAGGAACAGCACGGCTTTGGGGGAGCGCAGGAAGCGGCGCACGAAGCGCCGGTGCGGCTCCCACGCGTACTCGAGCGGCGCGTACACCGCGGCCACCGGCGGCCCCGGCGGCGGCAGCGCCCGCAGCGCCCCGGACAGAGCGAGCTGCAGCGCCAGGAACCGCGCGGCCAGCGCCGCGCCTTCGGCCTCGGCAGCATCATCATCATCGTCAGCATCATCATCCTCGGCATCCTCAGCTTCGGGCCCGGCCCCAGCAGCCCCGGCTCCTCCACCATCATCACCATCATCA
>NW_024516660.1:0-319 GCF_017590135.1 Pyrgilauda ruficollis | reverse complement strand
ATCCTTCCTCAGATGCGTGTGGTGCCTTCATATCAGGTTTGGAATCTAATTTCAATCTGCTCTTTACAGGTTCCTCATGTGTGTAGTCAGTATGTAAGTAGATAAAAGCTATGGATTGGAGAGGATGGGTGAAAATTATTCCTTAAAAACCTGAAATAGGAGCAGCTCTCGTTTGATCTTATCTCTTCTGAAGACCTCAGTCTTGAGAACTGTACCATCCAGATTTGCTGGTTGGCTCTTAAAGAAAAATGTATGCTCCTGTTGAGTGCTTGAAAATGTGTTAAAAACTGCATCAAAGGCAGGGAGGCCCTGCAGAGAG
>NW_024516659.1:0-319 GCF_017590135.1 Pyrgilauda ruficollis | reverse complement strand
GGAACTGTTTTTTGCCCCAATTCTTAACAGTTCATTTGGTCTGTTCACCCAGATGGCTTAAATGTCTCTTATCTCCAGAAACTTAAATTGTTTAGAGAAATTAAGTGGTGAGAACGGTTGAAAACTGATGATCACTGCATTTTGGGATATCTGAAGTACTGTGACTGTCATATCTTTGTTAGGACAGCTCTAAGCTTGCCTCTCACAGCAGGCTCATGGCCAGATACTGCTTTACCACAGCTCCCACTCAGTGGGCTGTTCTTAAGGAATTATCTTAATGTTTATTTTGGTTTTGAGGAAGGAAAGGGCTTTTACATGG
>NW_024516658.1:0-319 GCF_017590135.1 Pyrgilauda ruficollis | reverse complement strand
CTCGAAGTAAACGTGAGCGCTGATTGGCTGACGGTGCGTCAATCATCGGTGGAAGGGAGCAGCGAGGAGACATCGAGCGCTGATTGGTGCGGGTCTTAACCCCGCCCGCACCCCCTTATTATTGGCTGCAGCGAGCGACCTAATTTCCTATTGGCTCAGCCGCGCCAGGGGCGGAGCCGGGGAGAGAAGCACCGCCCCCTTGTAATCCCACCCTCAATCTGTCAATCACCCGCAAATCCCGCCCCTTCCCCGCCCTCCCACGTGGTCCAACCTCCCCAAAACCCACCAGGACCCCCCCCAGAACCTTCCAGGACCTCCC
>NW_024516657.1:0-319 GCF_017590135.1 Pyrgilauda ruficollis | reverse complement strand
CGCCCGGGCCATGGCGCCCATCGAGCGGCTGCGGTTGGAGGTCACCTACCACAGCGACCACCTGCTGCAGTTCAAGGTTAATTTGCTTGTTAATTAGCTCATTAATCATTCATTAATTATTAAATTTTTATTTTTAAGAATAATTTTTGAAGTATAACTTGTTAATTAATATAGACATGTACCAATTAGTATTATAATCTTTATAGAACTACTCATATTTATTATCGTTAATTGATTATTTAGTTATTAATTAATAAATCATTATTAGTAGTTAGAATTTTTAAATTATTTATTAATTTTATTTATTTATTTATTTATT
>NW_024516656.1:0-319 GCF_017590135.1 Pyrgilauda ruficollis | reverse complement strand
TCTCTCTCTCTGATACATACAGTGTATGTACAGTTTACCGCTTATTTTCCGTTTTGCATAGACATCAAATATTCTACTTTTCTACTACAAGTGCTTCACTGCCCATAAACTCAATTGCATCAGAATACAATTCCCCCTGGGGCAAATGCCATGACCCTAATTTAGGATACCTATGTGGAAGCAGCTTCCTTGGAAGTGCTTTTCCCCAGGAACACTCTCCTATCAAAAACACACCAACTTGCACAGGCTTATCAAGCACACCAGTCCAACACATCTGCTACCTTGTTCTCAGGTCTTGAAACCTGGCCTGACATCAAAG
>NW_024516655.1:0-319 GCF_017590135.1 Pyrgilauda ruficollis | reverse complement strand
AAATTCTGTAAAATGCCCCAAAATCCCAGGTCCAAAATCCCCCAAATTTAACCCTGGAATCCCCTAAAATCCCCCAAATTTAACCCCAAAATCCCCAAATTTTAACCTTTACAATTCCGTAAAATGACCTAAAAGTCCAAAATTTTATCCCCAAAAATCCCCTAAAATTTAACCCCAAAAATCCCCAAAATCCCCTTAAATTTAACCCCTAAAAATCCGTAAAACCACCCAAAATTTCCCCCTAAAATACCCCAAATTTAACCCCTAAACTTCCAAAAAATGCCCCAAAATTTCCCCTAAAATCCCCCAAATTTAACCC
>NW_024516654.1:0-4094 GCF_017590135.1 Pyrgilauda ruficollis | reverse complement strand
CTAATACAAGATACAAATCCTATAGCACTTACATACGGCCTATAAGAATCATTACCATACTGTGTTACATTTTAAACCCTAAAAACTACTCTTTGGACCCCTTCTGCCAAGCTAGTAGGGTCTGCTCTGACCCTTGGACCTGTCTGCAAGCAGAGGGCATTGTTTCATCAAAAGAGGATTACCTTCAGCCGGCCATACCATTGTTTTCTACTTGTTCAGTAACTAAGGTATCTCAAAGCTTGCTTTCATTTCAGTCTTGCTTATAGTTTCCATATTCTTAAAATCTTTACCCAGGCAATCATATTTATAAGGCTTTCCTGTTTCATCTTCCCCAACAGTTTGTCTTGAATGTGAGCTAATGAATCTTGAATTTATGACTTATCTAATTACTCTCAGTGAACTATGCAGTTTTGCTATGTTACTAATACGTAAGAAGACTCCACCTCTATACAAACACCGCTGAATTTTTCTAGTAACTATCCTGTTAAAAATCACAATTCACAAGTTACTAAGATTAGAAGGTAAATTTTAACACAGAGCTTGCAACCCAAGCTAAGAGGGAGTGCTGCCGCTGGTAGTGGTGACTGGGGGGCACTGAGCGCAGGGGCGTCTGGCTCTGGCCCAGCAGTGAGGGGTTTCCTGGGTGGGGGGGCTGTGAACAAAGGGGCTGTACGGGGTCTCCTAGGTGAGGGAGGCAGGAGACCCATGGCTAGTGAGATGAGAACAAAAGAGGGGTAGGAAAAAGCTGTGGGCGGGATCACTGGTGGCAGAAACCACAAGTGGAGGCAGATTTGTGTAAACAGTGTTTGGTAGCGCAAAGGGCTGTAAAGCTCTGACGCCACAGGCTCGCCTTTCTGCGGCGACTCAGGGACGCTGAACAGTGGATCCCAGCAGGGCTGACCTGGTGGCAGAGTACCTAGTTCCACGGAGGTGGCACCAATGGTAGAGAAAACCGCCACTCGGAGGGAGCTGCGTGTAGCGCGGGTTGTGCACAGCCAGCGGTGCCGGTGGCAAAACCACCACTCAGAAGGTGCTGTATGTTCAGAGTCTTCCCAATTGCGTAGGGTCCGTGCCAGCGGCGGGAAAGCCATTCTGAGAGAACCACATGCATGGGATTTTCCAAGCGGGGACTGTGAGCAGTGTTAAAAATGAGACCAGTCTCCCGGTACTAAAAGTGATTTCAAAATCTATTATAATAAAAAGAAAGGGGCCTAAAGCATGGGGGCTTGCAGGCCGAGCAGGAGCATTCCCGTCAAGGATGCTGCAGCGCCGGTGCTGGGTCTTCTTCAGCAGCGATGTCCCCAATGTTCCAAGTGGAGCGGCACAGCTTCCCTGGGTCAGATGCCCCTTTTTATCCTGTTTTTTGTCCTTTTGGATTGGTTTCTTTTTGTATCCTTCATTTGCATGAAGGTTTTAGGCGCTTGATTGGCCCATTACAGTTCTGTCCAGGTTGGCTCCTTTTGCTTGGGGAGTGATGCACTTTACTTAGGTGCAATACGGTACGCTGAGTACCGTATCTCTTATAACTACTCTTTTAACCCCTTTTACAATATAACAACCAAACTAACAGTACATGCTTAACAATTATCAACTATTTTCCAACCGTTTCTGACCTATTTTCAACAATTCCCAAAAAGAGTAAAACAGAACTTTTAAAGGACCGGTAACAGTAAGCAGTTTTATTTACCAGCCCAAAAGCTTATAGTAACTAAAAGTCACTATGGGTCAGACCCACAGTAGATGAGGAGGGTGACCAAGGAAAAAGAATAAGATTAGTCTCCCTGGAACCCCCCTTGGTGAAATACTGGATGACTGGAATAAGTGGGAAACAACTGAAAAGTTAGATCAAGTAAGGATCATTTATTATTGTGTGGAACATTGGCCAAAGAGGAAATTATAACAGAAATCCTTAAAGTGGCCCTGGTATGGCAGTAGAGATAAGTGGTTATATAATTTATTATATCAGCAAGTGTGTAACCAAGAAAACCCTAATTCAGAAGTAGAGTATATTACTTGCTGGGTCAAATTCTTGGAAGGAGATTCTGAGGTATACAAACTGAAAAAGGATAAAAAGCAGAAATCAGAGACAAAGGATAAAGAAAACAAGGGAGTTATTAAAAAAATGTGGGATCCCTTGGACTATGTAGCCCCACCAACTCTCCCTCCAAACTATCAATCCATCCCCCCACTTAATACCCAGCCTCCTGCTTCTCAAAACCTACCTTTACCCCCTCCAATGATCCCTGCCTCTCCTCTATCTCCTCAGGGAATCTCCATGTCATTTTTACCCCCTGCAACAATCCCACTTCCTTGTATATATCCACCCCTTGATGCTTTTTCCCTGCTGCCTCCTACCCCCACTAACCTGCAGCATGCTCAACCTGTAAGTCAGAATACAACACCTTTCCCTTAGAAAAAAACCTGTGGGTATATCCTCCAACCTAACAACTGAACCATCCCAAAATGATAATAAAGGATTAGTGAGCCAGTCAAATGACCCTTCAGATGCCGGCCCTTACTGTAATACCAAATCAAAAAGTGGTGTAAGGCCAGTGGTAAATCCGGACAGGCTGTTTCCCCTGAGGGAAGCTCCACTAGGTGGGAGGGTAGGAAAATTAACTCCAGCCCAAGGATATAAACATCTATTGGTCATAGTTGACCATCTAACCCACTGGATTGAAGCGTTCCCCACAAGAAGGGAGACAGCCCAAACTGTGACAAAAGTTCTCTTGGAAGAAATTATTCCAAGATACGGGCTAGTAGATATTATTGATTCGGACCATGGCCCCCACTTTACATCCAGTGTTCTGCAACAAGTCATCAGGACCCTGGGAATAAAGTGGGAGTTACACATTCCTTGGCACCCTCAGAGTTCTGGGAGGATCGAGAGGGTGAATCAAACCTTCAAAAACATCTTAACAAAATTGGTCCTAGAAACTCAAGGGAGGTGGGTGAAATGTTTACCACTAGCCCTATTACAAATAAGAACGAGACCCAGAACAGATCTAGGGGTCTCTCCTTACGAAATGTTGTTTGGGCTGCCTTTCTTGCTTACCCCGCACAGTATTGGGGAACATCTAGAGGGGGAGACGACAATGCAAAAATATATAGAAACAGTAACAACAACCCTAAAAGTGTCATGTCTGGTGCCCCATGTGTGGAGACGCGAATCTGGACTCCATGATTTCAGAAGGCTGGTTTATTATATTAAGATATATATTATATTAAAATACTACATTAAAACTCTACTAGAAGAACAAAGAGAAAAGATTGATCAGAAGGCTTGAAAGAACAAGAATAGAATAGAATGCATAACAAAATCTTGTGACTCTCAGAGTCCGATGCAGCTGCATCTGTGATTGGCTCTTAATTAGAAACAACCAACATGCACCAATCACAGATGCACCTGTTGCATTCCACAGCAGCAGATAGTTATTGTTTACATTTCTTTCCTGAGGCCCTCAGCTCCTCAGGAGGGAAAAATCCTAGCAAAGGATTTTTCATAAAATATCATGGCTACATAAAAGAACCAAAGAAAAAGGGCTACCTTCCCCAAACTTCCCCACTGAACTGTAAAATACATGGTATTAACCTGGGAGACTGGGTATTAATTAAATCATGGAAAAACCCTCCACTAACTGCTTGCTTTGAAAGCACCTTCCAGGTGCTGCTTACAACAAACACTGCAGTAATAACAAAGGAGTGGGGATGGACACATGCAAGTCGAGTGAAGGCTCCAGTACAACCCCCAGTTGAGGCAAGTGAATGGACTATAGCCAGCAGAGATGATAAAGACTTGAAATTGGTCCTGAGGAAAACACTGAAAGAAGCACGACCCTGAACACAACCCCCCACAGGAAGCCTCTACATCGTTATCCTTACATCCTTAACGTTTGTTAATGTTTGTTATAGTTATAGTATAAGTTTAATTTTTTGTTTAGCTAAGAATTGACAATCAAAATAACATCTCAGTTTCTGGTACTGTTCCATAGAGCACTCTCCTTGCAACCCTTATAGGGACCAAATTGAGGGAAGGGAGTTGGGGCGATAAGGGTCATGGCAGAATATCTCCAGAAGAAGGGAAAACCAGAGGT
>NW_024516653.1:691786-711888 GCF_017590135.1 Pyrgilauda ruficollis | reverse complement strand
TGGAAGGGAACAGAAGGGTTTCAGTAGCAATTTGTGTTTTCTTTCTTCCTTTATGAAAGACAGATACAATGTGGCTTCATTCAGCAAAAGCACAGCTTTTTTCTTTTTGCCTTTTTTTTTTTCCTGTATTTTAGTATGACAACTCAGGCAAGCCCTTCAAAACAGCAACTGAAGCAATTCCCACACAGTGAGCAAAAAAACTCCAAACCCCCCACATCGTTTTACTGTAGATCTTGACATTTTGGGCTGGTCCTGCAAAGGGCTAAGCGGCCTTTAAGGTCCGAAGCACCTACTTGTCTTCCAGCAGGGACAAAGGCAGTTCTGGAATCAGGCCATGAGCTTGTATGTTTTGGCTTCTCGTTTTGTTGCAGCCCCTCTGTGGAAATAACCCTGCGAGCTAACCAAGCCTTGCTCACTCTGTCCATCCCAGTGTCTCTGGCAGAGGCAGCAGATGTAAGCCTCTTCTGCTGAAAAGGGAACCTATTTGGAAATGGTGTAGTGATCCCAAAGTCCATACAGGCCAAAGTCCATACTGCACCAAAGGATTAGACCCTTCTCTCTTCAAAAGCTTGTTACTGATCCTGTCTAAGGTGGTTCTACTGAATATAAGCCAGGCTCGCACTTCTATTGCAGGGCTGTTCTTCTCAGTAACCAATGGCTCAGCTGCCTCTCACTGACATATTGCTGACTGAAGACCTGTCTCTTCCATATCCCTTATTAAAAGACCTTACCTTAGATTCTCAAATTTTGCATGCATGTGTGAAAAAAAAACAACACAAACCTTTAGGAAATTTGGAGCAGATTTCATTTATCAAACCCTCACCAACTGCATTAAAATGTAGGTCTGTAAGCCTTTCTTCAGAATTTTCTTAATCATGGCTCCTGAGTCATTTTTGGGAGATAACTATGCTGCCCTTAACAACTCCAGATTACTTGGCAAGCAGTAATTAGTCGTCCATTAAGCATTCCAGCCGTTCTGTAGCATTTCATTCCAGTAACTGATCCCTGGATATGGCAACCAGCTTCTAATTTGTGTCCACCCACTTCTTTTCCATGTTCTGAGCCAAGTGTAATAGTATCCTCGTGAGTGCATTTTAACACACTTTGCAGTGACACCTCACTCCTAATTCCCTAGATTCTCCCATGGAAGATTCCTTGCTCTTTTTTCTCTGCCACCAATGGGCATCTGCAGTCCCTGCCCGGCACTGCTCCTTGCGGGTCCTCAAAGCAGAGGCGATGCTCTGGTGCACCTGGCGCGGGTGACCTTTGTGCCCGGGGAGGGACCGATGCTCCGAGCTGCCGTGGACGCGGCGGCAAACCCGAGCGGTGCCATCGCCTCTCTGGGAATCCGAGCGGTGCCATCGCCTTGCCAGGAACCCGAGCGGTGCCATCGCCTCTCCGGGAACCTGAGCGGTGCCATCGCCTCTCTGGGAACCCGAGCGGAGCCATCGCCTTGCCGGAAACCCGAGCGGTGCCATCGCCTCTCTGGGAACCCGAGCGGAGCCATCGCCTCTCTGGGAACCCGAGCGGTGCCATCGCCTCTCTGGGAACCCGAGCGGAGCCATCGCCTCTCTGGGAACCCGAGCGGTGCCATCGCCTCGCCGGGAACCCGAGCGGCGCCCACGGCGCTGCCTCCCCGGGCAGGGCTGTGCTCTCAGCGCCGCTGGGGCTGCCGAGCAGCGCTCTCCACCTGCCTCCGGCTCCGGACCCAGCCCCGCAGCCGCGCTCTCCCGAAACGCACTGACCCGCGCCCATTCTCGGCCCGCCTGCAGGAGCCGCCACTCCCGGGCTCCCGCTGCTGGGCTCTCCTCTCCCACATCTTACCCCTATTTCCCAGGTCCTCTCCACTCTACTCGGGATTTCCCCCCGTTGTCAGGTTCTCCCCCGTCTCCTGGGCTCTCCGCCCTCTCTCGGGTTTTCCCCGGGCCACGCCGGGGCCGCGTCAGCTCCGCCCTGCCGGAGGAGCCGCGAGAGCGCCCGGCCAGCGGCCCCGCGGGGCGGAGAGGCCCCGGCTGCGCCCGGAGCCGTGCCTGCGGAGGGCTGCGCCGTGTGGGAGCTCCTGCGGGCTCGCTGCGGACAGTAAGAGCTCCGACCTGTGCTCGCTTTGCACCTTCAAGGCTGCCGGTGCCTTGCAGTGAAGCTGGAGTGCCCAGGGTGTTCCGGTGGCGTCTTGTCCTTCAGCTCAGCAGGAAGATGGTTCCAAGTGTGGGTGCGAGGGATGTGTGTGCAGTTTGTGTGCTCCTGTCCCTGTCTGTTGGAGTTCGATGTGTTCACTCTGGTGGTGAATTCTTGGGTATCATGATTATGAGCCTGGATTTACCCAGGCTTTTAAGCGAAGTAAACTTGGAGACATTTTTCTGTGCAGTTCCTAGAAAACAGCTGTATTTTCCATTGAGGATCTGTCATATTTTGATTTGTCTTGGAGGGACTTGTGGGTTTCTTTGCTGCTGGAGTGTGGGAATTCATAAAATCAGAGGGTTTTGGGAAAGCTGCAAAAGGCAGGCCTCAGAGACAGCAGAACTGTGGTTAGAGCTAAGCAGTAGCCATAAGATAGGTCAGCAGAAAAATTATGTAAGAAGTGGAAAAGTAAGGACAGATAGAACAATGGTCTGTGTATTAACACTTGGCTGGAATAACTCCCTAAGCTGCAGAAAAGTATATCTAGTGAGATATTAGGAAGTGTATCTAGTGACATATTAAGAAGTTCTAAGCTTAATAATGGAGCTCTGTGCATTGTGTTTTAAGGCTTACAAGCAGGTATTGTATTCCAAATGAGCAAGCACTGTTTTAACCAAAGGTCCGTGTGCTTATAGTGATTGGATGGAACTACTGTCAATATGCTTTTGCTTTGTGTGATTAGTCAAAAAACTTCTACGGTAAGTTGTAACATTAAGTTCTCGGTCTGCTTCCTGGGATGTGAGCTGATGGAATCTTTGCATTGTCATAACCATGTGATGAGACTGATGCTGGAAAATAAAACGGCTCAAGGCACGTTCCTAGCAGTCCTGCCCCATTTGTGATTTGTACATAGACCCCTGGCGGGCGATATTTGGGTCCTTTTAATTGTTTTTATTTTCTTATGTATGTTCAGCTGTTTTAAGAAGTTACTCACAGGGTCTCTTGGGTAAGCCTTTTTATTAAATAAAGGAGGGGGATTTGTGCGGACCTGAGATCCAGCCAGAGAAAAGCCTGCTGTGCTCCCCTGGAGGACCAACCCCTGAGCCACTGACTTTGTAGTTAGGGTAAGAAAATACTGCCCCCAGAGATCTTTGCACTTTGTGTTGATCCCCAATTACTCATTAGTCCTTACCTTTGTGGGCCGCCCTGAGCTCCACCCTTGAGCCCTTACTCCACTGGTTAGCAGTTTTGTCCCATCCCCTCACCTTCCCTATATAATCCCCATTTTGCTCAGTTCAGAGAGTTTCTATCCCTGGCTCTCTTGAAACAGGGCCCTGCTCTTAATAAGGGCTACTACTCTGTGGAACGCCATACAGAGCTCTTGTCTCTTTCTCCATGTTGCCCAGGAGAAGAAAGCCAAAGGCATACACTGCACGCTGGGCTGGGAGAAGGAAGTGCCTGTGCCCCTGAGCCATCCTTCTCAGGACACTCTTCAGGAAGGTCGTGGTGCCCTTCCACCCCCTCGCCACTGTGGCACCTGTTAAACCTGTCATTTTCCTCCGAAGTTCAGAAGTTCAGGCTGTCTGGCCTCTGTAATAGACTCTGAGTGGACCCATTTGTTCTCTTACCCTAAAGTTCAGGAGTTTAAACTGTAGTTAAATTAAGAGCCATCTCAAAGACACAAGCACTCATTTCTCTTCAAGACCTTCACCCCGTCAAGTTGTTTGTAAAGACATTAGCTCCCATCTTTCCTGTGCGGAAAGGATGAGTTTGAGAAGGTTTTGTTGGGCCTCCAAGGCTCAGAGCAGAGATGAACACCGAGGTGGGAAGGGCCTGGACGGGCCCTCCCTTTCTGCAGTGCAGCTGCACAGGCTCAGCTGCAGCAGTGGTGCTGCATCCCCTTGTTGCATTTGCAGTGCAGGAGATGAGGGAGAATTCTCTGTGTGTGTGTAGCGAAACACTGGAAATTGCTCCCACCATCTGTCAGAACAGTTGACATCAGCAAGGGGCAGATGTAGTTCTTGAAGGGAATGAGGAAACATCTCCTGTAGTTCTTGAAGAGAATGAGGAAACATCTTTACACATCAGTGGCTTTAAGCATTAATGAGTTTTGCTCTCCTTAGAAACTGACGTGGTGGCTTGGGTTTTCGTTGTGGTTTCAGACTTCTTTCAAGTTTGTTTTTAGGGCTGTATTGCAAGTGCCTCAATAGAATGGCCAGCAATGTAACTGCTACTCACTTGAAGAAAGAAATTTTATCATTAACTCTGCTTTGCTGTTTGACATAAATGTAGCTCAAAACTCCATAAATGCAGTCCCTGCCAAAAGTGTATTGCAGATGGATTTTCAAAAGTAAATGTAACTAATTAAGTTGTCCCTACATAGATAGAGATTATAATATGTAGCCGTAGTCTCCTTGGAGCAACACCAGCACTTCAGTGTAGAGTATGAAGAATAATGGAATTTACATGTCCTAGTAGACTAGATCAAAAAGAATTGTGGATGGTTTAGTGAACAATAGAAGTCTCTGACTGCAGGCTCCAAAGCTTATCAGGTAAAGAAAGATAAAACTTTGAAGATTGTGTTCCATCTCACTCTGACCTCTTCCCTGAGCCCACATTACCAGCACATGCACACTCTTTGGTGCCTTTATCTATGAAATTCCATTGAGGTGGAGTTAAAAGATTGACTAGGATCAGTGTCTGAGATGGAGTAACCATCACATACCCAGAAGAGCCAGACTGGCCCAGGCTTTGCTGACTGCCTCAGCATCCTGGCGAGCTGAAGAGTGCTGATACACAGAGAGAGGAGGAGATTGGAAGGACCAGAAACCAGCAGCAGTAACCCCAAAGGTTTCCTGACACTCTCCCTTTCAGTGTTTTAAGCACAAAACTCAACATACAGCCACCACTTACTCATCCTCTAGGTGGCTGATCCTCACCACGATTTTAGCAGAGAGGGTTGTTAAAAACCTGGTACTCTGCCTGTCCAGCCTGGGCTTCTCTAGTTTGGACACAAGCATTCCACATCTTTAATTCTGTGTGCACACTGAGGCTTTTTGGATGGTGTTAATTTCTGTTTTGGCCATGTTGCAAATGTATTTGTGAGCAGGAGTATTTTAAATTCCCTGGTACTGCTCAGTGAGACAAAGGGAAACTTTGTGGAATTGTCATTTATGCTGAGACGCTGCTTGGGCTGGGTCTGATTTTTGCAAAACCCTGCACGAAAACCCTGTCTGAGCTGTCTGTGAACACGCAGCAAGGTGAGAGATGTCCCAAGCAGAGTCTTAGAGCATGTGCTCCTTCTGTTGCCTATTGAGAGGCTTAATTTCAGATCCTGAGTGATGCTGGGAGTTGGGGATTTTTGCAAACCTCCCAGAAAAGTGATGGCTCACAGACAAGAAAATCTCTAGAGTCAAACTGAGTGTATTTTTCGTGTTATACATAAGTTAGCATTTTCTTGTGGTAGTAAAATGTTCTTCATGTTGTCTTCATGGGAGGTTTTTTTCATGAAAATGTTGCTTCATCGACTCCTAGTGGATTATCAGCAGCTACAACAGGCATGTGTGACACCCCTTCTGCAAGGTGTGGTAACTGCTGAGTCTGGCTCAAGGCTATTTTAAAGGAAAAGACATGAAATTGTAAACTCTGCAGAAAGGTTTGCATGCCCTAATTTTTATTTCTCCTTCATATAGTAGCTCCAGCTACACTGAAGTGAAGAGTAGGTACCAGTATCTCCACAAAAAGCTGTCCCATATTCAGGAAGGAGTATCTGAATTTGATAAGCAGCAAGTGGAGTCCTGGCACCAGTCATCTGCTTTAGCCAGATAACGTCTGTGAACTCTGGCTTTTTTATTTCAAACTGAAGATTAGTCTCTCTAGGATTATTTATGTTAATCTTGAACAGTAGCTCATTTATTCAAAACCTAGGATTAGTTAGTCTAAGATTACAGAAGTTAGTAGTGAACTTCTGCAATAAAGAAGTTTCATTGTTAACTGCTTCTCTCATTTTGCATATATCATATATTTAAGTTGGTTTTGTTTTGTTTGTTTGTTTGTTTTTTCTGGTCTGTTCTTTTCTTCAGGGTTTAGGTTTGTCCACGGAATTAATTTTATCAGTATATGGTGGAAGCCCAGTACCTCTACTATGAAGATGTGCCTATTTTAAGAAAATATGGTAGGAAATGGAAATTTTTGTAACAAATATAAGCCTGTTTTCTGACCTTTCTTGTTAATGCAAACTCTTTGCCTTAAGTGACAGAAGGTGTTGAAGTTTGGACAACCCCCTCTCCAGACCACCTTGTTTTAGAACGTTACAGGGGAATATATTTACTTTCCACTGTGTGGTTCCTCCCCTTTTTTCACTCATGATGCTCGGCCTTTTCCCCCTCATGTTTCTCACACTTTCCCCCTCACTTTTCCTGCTATTTTCTCCCCTCAAATTTCTCCTTTCCCCTTCATGTTTCTCAGCCTATTCCCCTTAAGTTTCCTGCACTTATTATCTCACAATAATTCATGGGCATCATTGTTCTGGGTAGACGCCCACAATGGCATCCACATTATCTGTTTGCCCATTAATTCTCACCCAGAGAACTCTCAGCTGTACCACTGCCAGTTGTGAACCCCATACATTCTAAATCTTCCATTACATACAGTGCCATCCCTCCACCTCTTCTGCCCTGCCTTCCTTCCTGAAGAGCCTTCAACAGGGCACTCCAGCCACAGGACTCATTCGACAAGGTTTCACGTATACCAACGAAGTCAAATCTCTGGGACTGGGCCAAACCACGGAGCTCCTCTTGTTTGTTCCTCATGTTGCGTGCATTAGTGTAGAAACATTTCAGGTGTGGTACATTGAAGCTGACACCTTGTGAAACGGATTGAGGGATGTGTAGCAGATGTTAAGTGTCTTACAAGTCAGCATTGTGTTCATTGCATAGACCAAAAAGGACCTGTGTCCATTTGATCTGTTTTATGAAAAGTTTAGGTGCAAAACCCTACTGTTGTGAGCAAGGTGAGCATGGAGAAGGGCTTTATCTGCAGCAGCTCCCTGCAGGAATGGTCACTGGCACATTGTGCTGGACACCTGCATACTTAATTTTTTCCACTTTCAAAACCCACTTTGAGCTTCCACTTGCTGTGCGTGCCTGAGGACAGTAAGAGTCTTGCATAAATACTTCAGGCACAGAGCAAGTCTTTGAAACTTTTAGAAAAGCTCACGTAGCTCAGTGTGGAGGACCAGACTGAAGGGTGTTTTGCCTCAGACATTCCGACTTGCGAAAGCGAAGTTGTGATTAGAAGAAAAGGTCCTGCAGAGGTGGAGCACCACTGCCCTGAGCCAGCTTCCTGCTCTGCCTGGAGACTTGAGCTCCGTCCCCAAGCTCAACTCAAGTTCCTGGAGAAGGGCTAAAAGGGCTGGCTATGCATGTGTGACAGAACATGAAAAATCTGTTGTGCTCAGGAGGCTGCACCAGGTTAACTGCAAAAGCAAGCGGATCATTCCCTGCTGCTTTCTTTTTTTTCCTCTCTGTCACTGTCATTATTTACTCCAGCTCTGGATTATCCACGCGTTGTAGTGGCTAACAGCTGGCCTGGAGGCCTTACAGTTGTAATTAATCCTAGTTATAATTTTATAACTGAAATGTAAGTCATTGTAGAATTATCTTTATTGTATAACTTGACCGTGCTCCTGAGAGGTGGCATGGTGCTAAGACATTCACCCCAGCCCTGGCACTGCCTTTTTCCAAGCTATGGGCAGCGGCGCAGGCTCCCTTCTCCCTGCACAATTGTCTGCAGAGGCCACTGCCCAGCAGGTGCCCTCGCCCATCCACGGGATGTCCCTCCTCAGGGTGCCACAGCTGCACAGCCACACTCGGGCTGCAAGGGAGCGCAGCTCGGCCGGAGCAGGAGGTTGCCTTTGCTTCCCAAACTCACCCGGGAAGTGAGCAGCCGGGTTGTCCTCCCTTGTTGGAGGGGACCATGGCAGCACCTTGCTGGGGGTCAGCGTGCAAGAAGCCAGCTGCGCTCGCAGAGCAGCCCCGCAGCACAAAGGGCCAGCAGCCAGCTGCCACCCAGCCCCAGCAGCCTGAGCGTGGCGCACAGCTGGCAGCCTCCGGCCCGCCGGCCTCTCTGCCCCACGCAACAGCGCTCCTGCCAGCAGCAGCAGCAAGGACGAGCCAGCACTGCCACTGGCTCTCCAAAGCCTCTGCTTGCTGAGTAGCACCACAGGCACTTCCTCCCTCCTAGCTATACATCCCTGGCACCCCAGCACAGCCAGAGGTGGGTGAAAGCTACTCTTACATTTTCCAGGTCCTTAATCAGCCTCTCCAGCCTCCTGGCGCTCAACATCCACCTCAGGGCAAGAAAGAAGCAGAAGAAGATGAGCAGTGATGTCTCTGCGGTTTGGCGGAGGGAGCAGTGCTCAGGCACAGAGCCCAGAGTGGAGGCACACTCACTGCACAGCAGTGACTCAGCTCCTTCCCCAGGGGTTTGAGGGATGGGACACAAGTCAATTGGGCTCCCTTGGTCCTGTGAAGAAGGAGAGAGCTGCATGAGCCCCAAGCCACCTCTCCTCTCTTGTCAGGCAGCTCTATCTGAGAGCTGCCCACAGCTGCAGCAGCAGCTCTCCCCAGCTGGAGAGTGGTGTTTCCCTGTATAGCTGCTCCTGAGCATCCTCTGCCTGGCTGCTCCTGAAGCACTCCCCAGATTACCCCTGTAGGTTGCCCACCCACAGCTCCTTCAGCACCTGGGAGCCTCAAAAAGAGGCGAGCGCAGGCCAGGCTGCTCCCCAGCCCGAGGGCAGATGTGCACCTGCCCAGCCCTGCAGGAGGGACACGGGGCAGGATGAAGCCCCATGGTGGGGTGTTGTGGTGTGTTTCACATGCTTTAGCCCGGTTAAGTTGTAAATTGGTTTGTTCCAAGTACCCCTTTGTTTGTAGTGGTTCTGCCCTGGCTCTCTTTCTCCTCGCTCGCCCCATCAGTCCAGTTTTCCCCTCCCCGTTTCCCTTAGCAACCCATGGATCTGTTCCTTAGTCCCTCCCTGGTGCCCTGTCCATCACTCAGTGGCCCATCCTTTTCATCTAGAATCTTCCAGTCAGGGCATTGGTTCGGGGGCCAGGGCCCCTCCCCAGGCTTTTTTCTATTGATTGTTCCACTGTGTCCGTCATCTTCTCCCCACTCCCACCCTCTCGCTGATTACTTGAAGACCAGACTCCACCTCTGTATCCTCCCCTCTTTAAAAGTTAGTGTCAGAGGCCAGTTTGGTGTCTTCAGCTGTCAGTTCCCCTGGAGTCAATAAAATGAGAGTACGCTACGGCTGGAGTCCATCTCTTTTCGTCCTGTTGGTTGCAGCCCTTTCTCTGCGGATCCTTGTCCCTCAAGGCAAAAGCCTTAGGCGCCCTCCTGACCAGAGCAAGGATCGGGAGAGTGCCCCAGTGCTGCTGGTGGTACTGGCCACAGCTAGCAGGGACGTCCCGAAGGTGCAATCACTTTCCCCTTCGAGGCCAGCCGCCGCTGCTGTGGGGACAGGACAGAGGTGCTGCTCAAGCCCTGGTTCCCCTTGATGTGCCCCAAGCAGAGGCTTTTATCTTTCGGGGGACCAAAGAGTGACCAGGGGATGCAGGACATGAAAATGCCCCCATCCACTCGCTGCCCTAGAGGGCAGAGGTCATTTCCAGGATAATGTGTGCATGCCTGGAAACCTCTCCTGCCCTGCCATGACAGCTCACCCAAAAGTTGGCAGTACAGGAGCTGGTGGGACAGGTGAGGATGTTTGAGCTGCCACCTTCACTGCTGCTTTTCTGCTGCTCCTCCTCTTTTCTCTCCATCACTGCTGCTCAGCACCCATAGCTGGTCCAGAGCCAGGCAGAGCTTTGGGTGTTGTCTTGCCTACAGAGAGCAGAGGCAGGCAGTGAGGGGCAGGTGGCCTCCCTGGCACTCCCTGGGGCAGGGCCCTGGCATTCTGCCCTGCTGATGTTGGGATAGCACTGGTTCAGGGTGTCTTCACTCTGGCCCCAGAGCCAGGGATGAGGAAAGGCCCTTCAGAGCACAGCTGTGAAGGTTTTACTGCAGCTTGGCAACCACCAGTTCCCCTTGGAGGAGAAGGCGCCTTTCACTGGCCTTTGGGTCGCGGCTCAGAGCCACGGCCATGCTCAGCACCGTCTCGTCATTGCTGAGAACCTTCCTGCAGAGCAGAGTGGTGGTCACGAGGAAGGTGGCTCCTTCTGCTGTGGGATGCGGCTGTGGCTGCATGTCCCCGTGCTGTGGGGGAGCCCAGCTGGAGCCAAAGCAGCTCCAGGCCTGGGACAGCAGGACCCTGGCCTTGCTGCAAGGACACGGGCCAGTTGCTGACAGCAAGGATGGGAAGCAGGATGGCAGGGCTGAGTTGGTGCCACTTGCCCAGAGCCTGCCTTCTCCCAGCGTCCATCTGTGCCGGGACAGCTCCCTGCTGCTGGTTCTGCTGGCACTGCCTCCAACTGACAAACATCTAGAGCTCAAGAGAAGCCGGTCTAGGCACTGAGGAGAAGCACTGTAGCAGGACTTCCTTCCACGATGGACAATGCCTACTTTGCACTGGAGAGCCCAGACACAACTGAGGCCAAGGCTCATCTTCCTCCACCTGCTGCCAAGGCTTTGCCTCTTGCAGCCCTGCATGCAGTCATTTGCCTTTGCCCCAGGGGCACTTCCTTCAGCAGCTCCAAATTGCTCAGCCTTTGGTTGACCAAGACCCCAGGTGTTTGCACAGCTGCTTTACAGCTGGCTCTTCCCCAGCATCTCCTGGTGCAAGGGCTTGTTCCTCCTCTTGTTCCTCCTTGGGTGCAGGACTCAGCTCTGAATATCGTAGCCCCTACTGATGTCTTGTGACACATGGTCCCCACCCTCCATGCCCTACCTTAATAAAACAAAATTCAAACAAGTAAACAAGCTGGTTTACAGCTGGTTCCTTGTATTCTGGTAAGTTTTCCTCTCTCTCAAACACTCATTGGTACCTCTTCCCCAGCAAAAGTCTTTCCTAGAAGAAATCTTCCATTTCTAGGAGAAGCACTGTTAACTGGATGCAGAAGACATGGTCTGTTCCAGGATAGCCACAGCTGCAAGTTTTCCAGGTCCTGGATCGGTGATTTCCAGAACCAGCTCCTTGGTTCACTTGCTCCAAACTCAGGACAGCTCTGTTTCACGGAGGTCATTCAGGTTGAATCCTGTGCCCCCTGACCACTCCCACAGGCCCATCAGCACAGACAGTCCTGGTGGGCTGCGCTTGAGCAGCCGCTGCCCTGGGCTGCTGGCCTGGGTGGTGTCTGCATCCCTGCTCATCTCTCCTCCCTTTAGGGGCCTGGTCAGTAACACCAGCCTTTCTTTCTGGACATGATCATGATGGTAAAGGACAGAGTCTTCTTGCTGCACACCAGCCAAGCTGTGGGAATGTCTCTGGCACACCTGCCGGGCCAGCTTTCAGTCCCCAGGATGCTGGAACTAAGCCAGGTCCAAGAGGAAGAACAGATTTTGAGGTGTGTTGTTTTGATTCTTATGGGTGTTTGGAGGTAAATCTGAAGGTGCCGAAAGCAGAAATTCTGGAGGCAAGAGACAGCCAGGAGTGGTGACTGTGAGAGACTGGACTATCTACTCATGATCAGTGACTCAGAACCTTCGCTCATTTGGGCAGGGCCGGGGTGCTTTGCAGGCCAGGTTTGCATCCCTTAAGGGAGGTGGTGAGCTTTGGTGAGCAATGGCTACTGCAGAGGGGCTGAACTGGAGGCTGCAGACCTCCAGGTCAGCAAACCTGCTGGACATTCCCTGTGCCAGGCCCTGACCATTCCCAGTGCTCAACCCCGGCCATTCCTAGTACCCATCCCTGACCATTTCCACTCAACCCCCGCCATCCTGGCCTGGCTGTGCCCTGCAGGTGTCTCAGAGACGCTCTGGGCCATCAAGATGCGGGAGCCAGCGGCACAGGCATTCCGGCCCAAGAACCCTGGCACCACGATGTTCACCAAGGACTGCAACGCCCTCCTCAAGCTTGTCATGGCTGGCAAGAAAACCCACTCCTTGGGCCAGAAACTGCCCCAAAAAGGCAACATGGAGCTACCCTGTGGTGGGCCCTCCATGTGAGCACCTCAGCAGCATGAAATGCCTCCACTCCCGCTCCTACTTCAAGAGTTCCCTGGTGATCTCCTTCCTCAGGTGAGTCTGGTGGGGTTTTTTCTGGGGGGGTGAGACCCCCATCCGGAGTCCCCTCATGGGTGTGGAGGGGAATTTTTGTGGGGTGAGGCCCCCACCTGGTGTTCCCTGGCCATGCTGACATTCCACTGTCCCTGCAGTTACTGCAGTTGTTACCATCTGTGCTTCTTCCTGCTGGAGAACGTCCCAAATTTTGTGTCCTTCAAGAGATCCATGGTGCTCAAGCTGACCCTGCACTGCCTGGTGCGCATAGGCTACCAGTACACCTTCGGGGTTCTGCAGGTAGGGTCTCCAGGGGTGGTTTTAGGGGGAAAAGCCCTTTTTCTGGCAACCCAAGAAATGCTGGTTGTATTGCTCCTTGGGGACATTCCCAAAGGAATTGTCAACTGGGAACTGGCCAATTCCCACTTGGTCAGTTGGTCCTCCAAAGGGGGATTAACTCCTTGCGTGGCTTTGAGGACAAACCTTTGAGGCTGGTAAGAGGCAAATCCTGCAAGGCTTCTTATCTGAGCAATATCTGATCTGATCTGAGATCTGAGCAAAAAGTGCCCTCCTTTACACAACTCCCAGTTCTCCAGGCAGGTACCTGGGCATTCCCACTGAGCCTGACCTCATTCTACACCCATTGCACTTTGTGTATCACAAGCTTCTTCCCCCATCC
This sequence comes from Pyrgilauda ruficollis, assembly GCF_017590135.1. Lineage (NCBI taxonomy): Eukaryota > Metazoa > Chordata > Aves > Passeriformes > Passeridae > Pyrgilauda > Pyrgilauda ruficollis. Next base: position 698,936 of record NW_024516653.1, on the reverse strand, counting down.
CCAACAGATGATGACCATCACTTTGACCAACAAAAATCTAAGCTGCAACAGTCAAGTCCCATCACAAGATCTAGGAGAGGTGATACCTTTTTCCCTCTTCATCTTTTCTGTTTCTCTTAATGTTTCTTTCTTTCTTACATTTCCTTATGTAATATTTTTATGTTGTCATATTGCTACACAACTATAGATCATAGTAACTGGAATGGCTAAACACCTGCTTTCCACTGCAACCATATTGCTCTAAAATAAACCCTAAATATATATATATATATTTACAAACACCAATCATGCATTCGTTCATTCATTCATACATTCATTATCAACTCACTCTCAGCCGATCCAAGGGATTCCTAACAAGAGCCTGGGTTACTCTCTCCTCCATGGATGTGGGTTCTAACAGCGGCTGACTGCCGCGTTGCCACCTTAGCTCTGCAGAGAAGACGTTGCTTTGCCTCAGCCATGTCTCACTCAGGACACCTGCCCCACAACAGACTGGAGGAAGCTGTAACAAAGAAGGATCTGAGCAAAAGCCCTCTCAAGCTGACAGCTACTCCTCCCTACCTTTAATTTATAGGTATTTTGTACTTGGATTAAGCACGTGCCTACGGCATTCGAGAAACAACCTGTCCAGTTTTTGTTACGATGCATCACTGAGGGTTGAGGAAGAAACCCCAAAGGCTCAAGACACGGGCTGTTGTCAGGAGGAGGCAAGCAGCGGCTTGATCTCCTCAGAAATTCCCCACCGTTGTCCCAGTGTTTGTGAAGCTGACATATTGCCGCGCTGCTGTCCAAATTCTCTACTCCCCCGGACAGGGGAGGAGATCTCTCCAGCCGAGCTGAGGCACAGCAGCCAGCAGCGGGGGCACTTCCCAAATGCGCCAGGGGCGTCCGGGGAGCGCCTCAGCAAGAGGCAGTGGTGAGCAGCAGAAAGGTGAAGCAAATGAAGAAAAGAGGGACTCTCCTCTCAGGGACAAAGTCCGAAGGTTCATTGTCTCCAGGGGAGCCAGCTGAGAGAAGACCAGGAGCAAGGGGATACAATAGTATATAAAGGGGGTGGAACAGTTGAGTGGGTACAATGCAGCAACCAATGAGGGAGAACTCTGGAGGGAGCATCATCATGGCAGACACACTGGCTAGCTAATAGGGAAAGTAGTAGGGAGGGACTCTTATTCCTGGTCCAATCACCCACTGCAGGGAGGAGAACTTTCTGGAAAAAGGGGAGGGGTCAGTGGTTGACAGACAGGAGCTCAGGGACGGGTTAACAGAAGAAATCCAAGGAAACAGGGGAGGAGACAACAAACTGACAGCTCTTATACATGGGGAGGGGCTAACCAGGGAGGAAGGGGGGTCCCAAGACTGAACCATTTTGTGAATGGAGATAATAGAATGAACCAACTCCTGTGAAACTAAACAGCACACCACAACAACATATGCCTGCTCATTTGGCTCCACTACAGTGTCTCACCCATCTACTCTGAGGATTTCTGGCAGAAAGAGGGATGCATCCAGACAGGTTCTTGTCTTTTGTTCTTTGTCTGCTTGGCCTGCAGGCACACTTGGCTCTTCCAAACACAGGTTAAGAAAACAAAAGCAGGTGCAGCCTTGCAACTTCTTGGAATACAAGAACTCATAAAGCAAAACTCACCCAAGACACTCCCCAGCTGTCTTCTTGATATTGAGATTTTTGGTATCCCAGCTCCACGGCTATGACAACTGTACACCCCATCATATCAGCGGGTGTGTCTGGGGGTGCTGGTGGCTCCTCCAGACCGCCCTTCTCCTCCCTGAAGATCATCCAGTTTTCCCATCATAAACTCCACCAGCACCTTCACCTATGCAGAAAAAAGCCTTGGTCCCAGCCCAGGTACTGACAGTGTGCCAAGCAGCCTTTGCCATCTCTCCCGAGCCTTTTCCTCTGCACAGAAGGCTTTGGCTGTGGGCAGTTCTTGCAAACTTTTGTTGGAGAGAGGGGGCTGCCAGACACAGGCACCTCTGGGCAGCCAAGTTGTCCAGCAAAGCTCCAGCCAGCTGCAGAAGACACCATGACCTCGTCATTCTCGGCCAGCACAGGCTGGAGCTCCAGCTGCTCCTCCTGATGTGGGCTCAGCAGCCTTGTCCCCAGGCAGATGGCCGGGTTGCTGCAGGTCTTTCTGCTGATGGCCTCATGTGGCTGATCTGTTTGCCACAGTGTGAGCAGCTGCTTGAGGAGGAGCAAGTTTGCTGTTGGCAACTCCTAGGCTGTCCTGAGGGAACAGGAAGGCAATGCCCATCAGGCAGATGTTGCCCACAGCTGCCCCCAAAGTTGGCATGAGGTAGCGGCCGTGTTGTGCAGGTCTGCAGGCGCTCTCAGCCAGCATTCAGGCCCTGCACTCGAGGAAAGAAGCCCATCCTGGCCATGTCAGCACTCAGCTGCGCACCCTGTCCTCAGAGCTGATCTGTGTCCAGCACCAGTTGTGGTCCTGATCCTGCCCTCGCGCCCAAGCCTAGTCCTGGGCTGGTCCCAGTCAGGTCCCAGTACAAATCCCAGCACAGCTCCTGCTCTCGTTCATTTCCCCAAGGGTGGATACCTTGTGAGCATGGAGGCAACTGATGGAGCTGGCAGGATCCTACAGGGCCAGTGGCATCCCATGGAGACAAAGGAGACCCTGTGGAGCTCGAGGTGGCCTTTATGGAGCTTGAGCTCATTTGGGATTGAGGAGGGAGGAAACATCAGGGATGTGGCGATCAGGGGTGAGAAAGCTATCTCAGGAATGCCTTGGGAAAGCACCGTTGTCTAAGCCAGAAGAAATTCATTCCTTTCCCATGGTTCGAATGCTGTACTCCCACCCATTCTGTACCCTTTTGTATCTTTCAATAGTTACTCCTGTGAAAACCTTTCCCTCTCCCATCCCCCTCAACATGTAGCTGTGCACAAAAACTGTAACTTTCCCTAAGAACGGTGCACTGGCCCTGGAGTCCTTCTGCTGGCTGTTATCCTTCCCTGCTGCCCCTCTGACTCACCATCTGTCCCTCAGCCTACCCTCCGTGTTTTCCTATCCCTTTGGACCCTGCAATAAATCAGTTGAAATTATCCAGGACTCGAGCTGCCCTCCTTCTATCTGGTGAAGAAAAAACATCCAGCCGGGGTTCAGCGGGTGAGAATCCTGACCCTGGCACAGGGGATCTAGGGCTGAGTGATGGGAGCATGGAGAATTCAGAGCTGGTGCATGTGTCAGGATGCTATGGAGCATGGCTGAGCGTGCATGGAAACCCCACGGAGACAAACTGGACCCTGTAGGGCTAGGGGTGGCCACATGAGGCTTGAGAGTGCATACGGGAAGCGGGGGGAGCTGCATAGAGAAGGGGGTGTCGTCTTGGGCTGGGGGGCTATCGGGCACCAGAGAAGTCATTTGGGGCTAAGGGGAGCAGTTCTGGAACAGTTGTGTCCCAGTTGGAACACCAACAAAGGCAGGAGCTGTATCCTGAGCTGGCAGCACCCGTACAAGGTACATTGCCCTGTTTGACATTTCACTGTGACATCGTGTGTTGGAAGCAGTGGCTTTCAGCGTGACTCACTGCAGGGAGCGTGGGTTTTGTAGCTCTCTTTGCAGCGTGTTTTGCTTCCCCTTCAAGGGACCTGGCTGGAATTTCCTGCCCTTTTCCTCTCATTTCCAGCCCTCTTCTCTCCTCACATTTCCTGCCCTTTTCCCCCTCATCTCTCTCCCTCTTCCCAGTCACAATTCTCACCATTTTCCCATCCTGTTTCCTGGCCATTTTTCATTCACATTTACCATCCTTTTCACCTCACTTTCATCATAGTCTTCCTATTACATTTCCCATTCATGTTTCCTGCCATTTTTTTCACTCAGGTTTTCCACAATTTTCCCCTCACATTTTCCCCTTTTCTCCCTTCGTTTACCCTCACATTTTCTGCCCTTTCTTCGCTTGTATTTTCTGCCTTTTCCCCTCACGTTTCTCTTGCTTTTCCTTTCACATTTCTCAAAATGTTCTCCTCACATTTCCTGCCCATTTCTCTCTTTTTGCTAGTTAATTTTCTCACCCTTTCCCCCTCATGTTTCCTTCTCTTCATTCTCTTTATATTTCTCACCCTCTTCTCCTCACATTTCTTAGAATTTTCCAGTCATGTTTCTTGCCCTTTTCTCCCCTCACCTTCCTCTCCCTACTTTCACTCATACTTGTCACCTTTTCCCCCTCAGGTTCCTACCCTTTTCTTCCTTCATATGTTTCTTTTTCCACTTGCATTTCTCAACCTATTCCAGTCACGTTTCTCGCAGTTGCCACCTCACATTTTCTGCCCTTTTTAACATTTCCCACATTTTTTCAGCCGGTGGTTCTTGTCAGTGACTGTTTCTCTTCAGTAGTTTATGAGCTTCTCTGCCTTTTTTCCTGCAATCCCCTACTCAAAATAAGGGGTGCCAGAGCAGCAGCCCAAGAAGCCCCTGCCTCTGCATCTGCTGAACAGCAAAGAAGAGAGAAGAGAAGAGGAGGGAGGGAGGGAGGGAAGGAAGGAGGGAGGGAAGGAGGGAAGGAGGGAAGGAGGGAAGGAAGGAAGGAAGGAAGGAAGGAAGGAAGGAAGGAAGGAAGGAAGGAAGGAAGGAAGGAAGGAAAGCGTCCCCGTAAAATGAGAATTTCCGGAAACTGAGGCTAGCAGGTCACAGCATCCATTACCAGCCAGACAGAGCACACATCCCTTGATGCCTTTAATGCCCATGTGTAGCCAGCTGCAAAATGTCTTATCCAAAGGCTACAGCCACACAAATGTCTCGGAGTGATTCTTTATCAGATCTGTCTCTGCTCCATTCCTGGCTGCCTTTCCAGGGCTGCTGTGGTGGGGTGACCTTGGCCAGCTGCCAGGTGCTCAGCGAGCCACCCTCTCACTCCCCCTCCTCCTTCAGCTGGGGAAAAATAAGATTAGAAGCTCACAGGTCAAGATAAGGACCAGGAGATTACTCACCAGTTACTATCATGGACAAAACATGCGGAAGATTAATTTAATTTATTGCCAGTTAATAGCAGAGAACGATAAAACATCTTCCCCAATGCCACCAAGAACTGCTCCCATGGGAATCCTTTCCCTGAGGTGCCATTCCTTCAGGAGCTCCACTGTGGATTCCCAGGGGCCAGAACCCTTCCAGAAGCTGTGATTTCCTTCAGGACACATCTCCCTGCTCCTGCCTGGGCTCCTCCAGGAGCTGCAGGGGCATCTCTGTTCCCCTGTTCCCTTCCATGGGCTGCAGGGGCCTGGGGGGCTGAGCTGCCCCAGGGGAATCTCAGTTCCAGTAGCCACAGCAGCTCCTGCCCTCCTGTGCTGCCCTGGCTCTCTGTTTTTCTCACATTTGTCCCACTCCTGTCTCTCACAGCTGCTCTGCAGTGTTTTTTACCCTCTCTCTCTCACACGTTGTCACAGAGCTCAGCTTTTCCCCACAGCTGCTCCATCCTGGAGCTGTCTGGCACAGGGGCATCCCCCAGTCTCATCTCACAGGAGCCACCCCTGCAGCCCACTCACTACCAAAACCATCTGTCTTTTGGGCCTCCAGTGTTTGCTGAACACACATGGCTTTGTACTTCATCCCCAGTGATCTCCAAGTAAAATACAGAAATGGAGGCTCAAGCTAAAATTTATGTTACACAGATTGTGTGAGCAAAGTTTCCTTACACATGATTTTCCCCTTTTCAATTTTCCCTAACAGGGCTCTATTAAATTCTTACATTTACCCCCGTGCAAGGGAGGCTGAATGGAGGGAGGATTGAAGGCCAGCAAGATGGTTAGTGTTCAATTCTAGTGTTCAGTTTAATCCAATTTCTAAATAAGTGAGTCAATGCAGCACTGGCCAAGATAAAGCCTCTATCAGACTGGTGAAATGGGTCACAAACAGAAACAATTAATGTTTATAATTACCTTACACTGCTGTATTGAGCCAATTACATCCTAAGCCATGTTAAGGGATGTTACCTTTACTGAGAAATTTTGTCTCTTTCACTTAATCTGTAAAACTACCTCAGGGTTTTAAATCAAATATGAAATCCAGCCTCCTTTCCTCTGTTTTAATGTGTTCAGGATGTTATTTTTTTTCCTTTTACTCTTAAACTTGTGTATTAGCTGAGGCCATAATATCTTTGGTGAAAGTGAGTGGGGGAATGAAAATGCTGATGGGGAAATGCATCTTTATTTTAACAGTATCAGATGAAGGAAATGGATCATGACTCTAAACCACATCAGGCATTCCTGACTCCCACACCAGAGTTTATGAGAATAATGTCTGCAGCTGTGACCTCTGAAAGCACCTCCCGAATCCTGCAGGGATTTACAGTGCTGGTGAGGTTATTTCCCTGAGGAAATGCAAGTTTGGCTAAGCTCCTTCTGGGTTTCTAAGTCTGTTGTAAATTACTTTCATACAGAACCCAAAATGCAGTGTTCAGCCTGGGAACCTCTTTTTTTGCCAAGACCTTTTCAAGACAGACTATTTTTTTTATTATGCACAGATTTGGAGCTTTTCCTGCTGTGTGACAAATGTGTGCTTTTTCAGCTGCAGGTAATTCCACACCACCCTCAGCAGAGTGCAGGCTTTGCATTTCACCCTCTCCAGACCAAGGATTTTTCTGACCACTTTTGGCAGGCTGCCAGTTTTTCATGTAGTTTTGAAATTGAAAACCTGGCCATTGTGCTCTCTGGTCCAAGTTATCCATCATAAAAGCTAAAGTTTTTTCTTTTATCTTTTTCTCTTTTTTTTTTTTTTAATCCTGTCTTTTGTGAAGCATTTGGGTAGACTGGGTCTTCTGGGTGCTGTGAGTGATACTAACTGGAGAACAGGAAGGATTGGTGAGATTAAGGTCTAAATCTCTTATTTCAGGATATGATGCTTTTTTCTGTGTTAGGCCTGTTTAGTCTCTATAGGCCAGGAGTGGGTGATAATTCAGGCTCATGCAGGTGCTCATTCTGGAAGCAGCTGACCTAAAAAACTGTCAGGAGTGTTTTGCAAAAACCTATTTGTGCCTGCAACCAGTGCTTCTGACAGTGGTGTGAGAGTCTGCAACAATAAATAAATAAGTAACTTACTCAGATTTTTTTTTCTCCTCACATGCTGCACCAAGGCAGAGAAGTTACCAAACTACATGAAAATTGTGACTGGTATCTCCCATGCTTAAAAAA